>NC_084903.1:25336216-25636216 GCF_949316345.1 Pungitius pungitius
AGGGTGGGGGTCCGGACCGGCCCACAGCTTCACCGTCTCCTCTTTGGCGCAGGTGAGCAGCATGTGACCGTTGGGACTCCACTTCATGGCGCTGATCGCCTCCTGTGAGCAGCGAGAGGACGGAAACGTCACGCTGACCGCATCAAGGCGAGTGGGAGGAGCTACGTTGGATGCTTTTAACCCTTGGTCTTTGGGATACTCAAACAGAGAGAAGAACCATCTGACCTTGTGAGCGTCGATGACCACAATGGCTCCTTTCTCTAAAGGCTCCTTGGATCCAATGAGCAGCTTCCCGTCCGCGTAGCCGACGGCAAAGGGCTTGTTCTCGCTGTACCAGGCGATGTGCATCACCGCCACTGAGAGGGAGAGGGAGGGGGGCGTGAACCTCCTGACGACAGCAACAACGGCGACTCGGCGGCGGCGGTGCTTACCGTCTTTGCGGTAGCAATGCTCCAGCTCGGTGCGCTGCATGCTGGAGGAGTCCAGCACCTCGATGAGGCCCAGAGAGCCGTCCATGCGTCCCACCAGCAGCACGTCCCGGGGCTCCCCGCACCACAGAGACTCCGCCTCCTCCCGGGGCCACGCCAGCGCCGACACCCAGTGGGGCTGCACGTCCAGGAGGCCCTTACCGCCTTAGAGGGGGGGTCAGAGGTCAGGGTGGAGCTCAAAGGTTGGTACTCGCCGTTTATTTGTGGTCATTCGCTTCATTTGCGCGAGGGGGAGGAGCTTATCTCCATGGAAGCAGTCCTCAAGTCGGCCCTCAAACATGAAAGCATTTCATGTAATCTCATAATATTTGATTAGTTCATCTTTATTTTGTGTTTAGAAAGTAAATCTGCAGAATAGAGGAACTAGTAATGAATTATGTGAGAGGTAGTGGTCAAGAAGTATAAGGTTAGTAAAAAAAGCAGGAAAGGAAATAATTTAGTAGTAAAATGTACTTTGTTTACACCAAACTGAAGAAGGAAAGATGAAATTGGGAGGAAAAGAGGAAAATGGCCGATGGAAGGCGATGATGACCGTGGCGGTCGGTCCTGAAGGACATAAACGCTCACCATTAACCTGCCAGATGTTGACCAGCTTCTCCATGGCGGACGCCAGGTATTTGCCGGTGACGCTCCAGGCCAGAGGCGACATGCAGGGGTCGCTGGGAGACCCCAGACCCGACACGCCGTCCTCCGACGAGCCGTCACTGAGGAGAGAAAAGAGCCCCGAGCACACAGTGACCTTATGACCTCTGATGTCTATGATTAAATAAATATAGAAAATGTATTTATCAACTTTCCCCCCAATATGGGTGACATTTTTGCACAACCTTTCTACATTGAGCTTGAGATGTGGTCAGATCTATTCATTCTGCACTGGTTTTAGTTCCCTCGACTTGCTGTCATGCTTACTCCTTGTTGAAGATGCAGGTCTGCTGGAGCGCGTACTGGTTCTTGGTCACGTTCCACATCCTCACCGTGCCGTCGTTGCCGCTCGTGGCCAACAGCCCTTTCCTGCTGCACCACCTGCAGGTGATGACCTGCAAGCACCGACTGTGTTCAACACCCAACGCCACCAGCTTCACAGAAGACGCGCCTTCTCCCCCGGTGCACTCACTCTGCTCTGGTGGGCCTCCAGCTTGATGGAGGAGCACCTGCGCAGGTCTCCCGCCACGTCGGCGAAGCTCTGCGGCCGCGCGTGGTTGTTGTCGCGGTCGTGGGCGGCCAGCGTGCGGACCAGCTGCTGGGCGGCCCACTGCCGGTGCTGCGAGGACAGCCGCGAGGAGAGGCAACAGGCCGCCAGAGCGTTGGCCAGCTCCAGGGGCCCTGCAGCGGGGGGGTTATGGGAGGGGTGGGCATACGAGGGCGCAGTTAGACCTGCTGGACGCGGTGAGTGAGAGGGAGGCAAAACAAAGAGTGACCCCACAGAGAAAAGGAGTGATGACAGAGATGAGATGAAGGTTTCACTGGGACAGAACCACGTCCCCCCCGCCTGAAGGGCGCTTAATCAGCCCGGATCGGGGGCGTCGTGGAGGAACTATTTTCTTCTCCTTGCAGGACAAAGCGCTCATGGAAGAGGCGTCAATGTCAATGACGTCCTCGCCAGCTAGCACCGCGGCGCTAGGCGAGCTAGCGGATTATCACGAGTTATCGGACCATTTTAAAAATGTGTTATTTATGTCACCCAGTGAAAAGGAACCAGACTTCTCATCGGCCGATAAAGCACAAGTTGATGATGTCATATAATTTACTACACCGGCTGCTCCTCTGAGTCTACAAACCTCTCTTCTCCGTGTCCGCCTTGTCGTAGGCCGGTCTCAGTCGGGCCCCTTTGTCTGCCAGCAGGGCCACCAGGGCCTGGGTCACCACGAAGTTCGGGGAGGTGACGAGCTTGTTCTCCTCTGCGACGCCGCGCAGGAAGCTGGGCAGGAACTTCCTCTGGATGGGGTCGTCCACCGTGGTCAGGTTCATGCCGGTCGCCGCGGAGATCAGGTTCTGGAGAGCAAAGAGCATTTCTTGTTTTTATATAGGGACCGGGAGCAGAGCAGGAAACAGATTCCAAAATAAAGGCCTCTCTAAAACGTGATTTATAGAAGCTAAAGCACATGAAGGAGTTTCAAAAAAGAGAAATGCTTCTTCTTCTTTCAATGAAATAACAACAATAATAATACAAGTAAACATCATCACCTTTTGTACAGAAAAATGCAGCACAAAGTGATATACACACAAAAACAAGGGGGGGGGGGGGAAACTGTAAAATAAAACATGAATACAACATCCTTAGTTCTACTACTCTCCTAACATCATTTGAAATGGGTCGACTGACTGGTTCTGACTGATTACCTGAGTGCAGAGCTGCACCAGCAGCTTGGCGGCGTTGGGACTGTTGGAGGCCAAGCAGCCCACCGCGGTGCTGAGGTACGCCAGGCTGGAGATGGGCTTACTGGCCTTGGCGGCCCCGCGGGGCCTGTCGCTGTGACCGGAGCCCGCCGTGGGGCTCGTGGAGAGACCGGCCCGGCCGGCCGCCGCCAGACACATGAGCCGGACCAGGGTCCTGATGTCGGTCAGACCCAGAGACTCCAGGCCGGCGGCCAGGCTGCAGCTGGAGCCACTAGGAGGGGGGGGGGGGGGGGGGGGGGTAGGGGGGGGGTTACACAATGGACAGAGAACTGCTTCCATCCGCCATCAGCTGCATTCTCTCTACTGAGCAGCAGGGGGCGACTCCTCAGGTCCCATAGAAGTCATGTCATAAGACCCACCTGACGGACAGCAGGGACAGGGCTCTCATCACCATGGTCCGGGCCAGCAGCACCTGCGCCGCCGCCGTCACCCTCCTCAGCGCCATCACGCGGTCGTGGGGGTTCTGGAGGGCGGCGGCCTGCTCCCCGAGGGTCACCCTGCCGGCCGAGCTCTTATCCACCGAGGTCTGACAGCCTGAAGACACACAGCTCGGTCACTCCTGCTTTTGGCATATGGGGGGTGGGGGAGATTGGGGGGGGGGGCCTCGCTTCGCACCTATCTGCAGCAGCGTCTCCTCCATGCTGTTGCTTGCCGTCACCATGGCGACGGAGGCTCCCAGCGGGTCGCTGTCGGGGAACTGGACGGCCTCGGGGACGAGCCGGCGCTCGCTGAGGCCCAGCGGGCCGGCCAGGAGCTCGAACTCCTCCTCCCCCGTCAGCTTCTCGTCCTCGTCCACGTCCAGCATGTCCCAGTCCTCTGCAGCGGGACGGACGGGTCGAAACGTTCAGTGTGAAGAGGGCGAGGGATGAGATGTAAACTGCACTTTTTGCATTTCTACAAAAGGAAGCACGAGGAAGTGTGTGAAGTGTTCACCTTCGTAGACACTGTCCTGCTTTCCCAGCAGGTCCGGAGCTTGTCCCTTATACCTGAAGACACAGCAGAGAGCAGCATGAGGGGGGATCCGCTTTCAGAATAAAACACATCGCTATACAAAACACGCACAAGTACTACACTATAAATACACACAAACATACATTTGCTTGTTAACATGAGGGAGGAGGAGAGAAATTAGAGCAACAGTGCTTCACTGTGTAAAAAAACTTCTGAAAGTTACCTCAGTCATGATTGATGTTTGTACTTCATTCTGCAATTTCTTTATTTCAATCAAATGATGTTTATTTATTCCTTTCTACTGTAAATTAAACTGTGACTAGAATATATTCATCATCATATTGACGATCTCTTATTAATACAAATACCTCTCCACCACGGGGACTTTGGCCTTGCTCTTGATGGCCAGGTACTTCTCCCTGCAGCCCCCACACAGCAGGTAGTACGGGTTCCCGCTGCCGCACTCCCCCCCGAACCAGCCGTCCACGTAGGAGCCGTTGCTACGGTAACCCTGCCGGTTGGCGCTGCGGCCGCAGCCCGGGTGGCTCTTCTTCATGTGCTGGTTGAAGTTGGCCACGTTGGCCTCGCAGAGCTCGCACACCACCACCTCGTCCCGGTCGTCCGTCTCGCACACGTGCTGCGGGGGGGGGGGGGGGGGAGGGGACACACACACACATGAAGACGAAGGAACACACACAGGACAGAGTGGGTCAGGACAGCAGGGACGCGTCCCAGCATGAGCCGGCGTGTCGGGCGGACGCATCGTTGTGTTTTAGGCGTTCATTCGGGGCCAGAGTTACTTATGAGCGGAGTAACGAGAGGCCCCCACCAAGCCGTGAAGAAGAGTCGACCCTCTGAACACCAGTCATTAGGGTCGGAGAAAGCAGCCAAAACAAAGCTTCTAATTACTTTCATCAAATCATTTTATTCTCCTTTAAATTCTAGAAATCCAGATTGTGTTAAAACCCTTCAATTCTGTGATTGATCCATCGGAGCCCGACATGTGACCATGAATCACAGGAGCTCTGAGTCAACTTTGAGCAGCTCCACATCGAGTTGTTTCAGATGTTCAGAGGGTCGGCCCTGCTTGAGGAGTGATGCAGCCCCTCTGGACAGAGCTTAAAGTCACACACACCCATGTTGGCCAGTCCAGTACCTCCGGGATCCACATTCCCAGAATGTCGGTGTCGCTGGCCAGGTCCTGGCCGAACATGGCCTCCATGGTCTCCTCGTCCAGGTCCATCTCCAGCTCCTCGTCCAGGTTGAAGTCGTAGAGGGCGCCCGGGTCCTGCTGCTGCTGCTGCTGCTGCAGGGACGCCACCTCCCGCCTGGACTGGCTGTGGTGGGCCTGCACCGAGCGGTACAGCCCGGCTTGGGAGGGGGGAGGTCCGAGTGGAGGTGAGGACGAATAAAGTGCGAGGAGAGGTGAGAAAAACAGGAGGAGGAGAAAAGGTCTTACCGGCGCGGGCCAGCAGCGTGCGAGCCGCCAGGTCGAAGCGGTGCTTCCTGCCGGCGGCGGAGCGACCTCGGAGGGGGCCGGAGGCGTCCTGGTCCAGACCCTCGGGACTACGACACAGACGCACACTTTGACGCACACACAGATTATATGACTTGATATTTGTTCTTGGATCATTAACTTCGCTGCTTTTGACCATGACTGCTTGTTAATAATAAACCAAGTTTCCTTTCCTCCCCCCCCCCGGTACCTCTCGCTGAAGCCCTCCTCCATCTCCGAGGCGTCGGCGAGGTCCCCGGGGGAGCACAGGTAGGGGCTCCGCTCCAGAGATTTGCCCCCAGAGGAGGCCATCGCGCCCGGGCAGGACGAGTCGGACCCGTCGCCCCCGACGACCACCGCCCCCCCGACGCCCCCTCCTCCTCTGGCGTGGGGCTCGTCGTGCTCGTCGTCCGTGCCCGGGTGCTCGATCATCCACATGGCGAGCACCGTGATGTTCTGGGCGTCGGCTTCACCGCGAGCCCCTGGGACGCCGAAGAGGAACAACACAGGTTTTCAGTCGTCATGGAAACGCATTTGTTTTATAACTATGTAGATAAATATATGTGCAGTTTATCAATCGTCATCAAACAGGACTCACCGGTGGCATCCAGAGCTTTGGTGATCTGACGCAGAGAGAAGCCCATCTCCAGCAGGGGGACAGCGATGGCGGGCGGGGGGGGGGACGTGGACAGCCTGCTGCTGGGGTCCGACAGCGCTGCAGAAAGCGACAACAGCGTCACCACATCTGGTTTGATGTGCGGCTCTGCAGCGACTCATTAAACACTCACAGGTGCCCGTTCGGTTCTGGGCTCTGGAGGGCTGGGAGTCGGGCGAGGTGAGGCTCTGTCGGCGGCCCACCTCCTCGGAGGGCGAGGTCGGCAGGGACGACACCGGGGGGGTCTGAGCCCGACGGGTCGGCGCCAGGCTGGTGGTCGGGTAGCTGGAGAACATTTGCCTGTCGGGTCACACGGAAGCATTAAAAATAAAAGATGGACATCCATCCAGATCTAATCGTTGACAGGAACCCGGAGGCGCGTCCTGACCGGAGGAGGCTGAGGGGCATGACCCCCGGAGACTCGGAGGCGGGGGCGGTCTCAGTGTCGGTGACGGGCGTGGTGGCCGTGGTGGTGTCCTCCAGCGAGGAGCTCATGAAGGACGTGGTGCTGGAGGCCGAGGGGCTGGTTGTGACGGGGGTCTGAGCCAGCTGCTCGCCCTCCGGGCCTTCGCCCTCGCCCTCCGGGTCGCTTCTCACGCCTGCAGGGGGGGGGGGAAGGGAGAAATATAACATTCATGCTCATTGGCTCCTGGAGGGTTGACCTTCTGACTCAACAACTAACAGATAACGCAGGAGCTTCCGTTCAGTTACTTCACCCCTAAGATGGTGTTTTGGTTTATCGAGCTGGCTGGTGAAACCAAGCGTATCCCTCCATCCCTGAGCAACCCCCCCTCCTCCCCCCCCCCGCTCCTCACCGGTCCGGGCCTTCCCCCCGCTGGGCTCCTCCAGCAGCCCGTTCACCACCAGCTTGTAGACCATGGCCTGCGCCCGCTCCAGGTCGGCCAGGCCCAAGGCCCGCTTGATGGGGGAGCGCATCACCGCCCGCTTCACCATGTGGCGCATGAGGAACTGCAGAGCCGCCCGCATCTCCGCCTCCTCCTGGCACACCGGAGAGGTGGCGGCCGCGTTCAGGTCGGCGTTGTGGCCGCTGGGCGCCGCCTCGGGTTTCACCTGGAGGTCAGAGGTCAGAGGGGGGTGAGCGGGATCCGAGTCATCGCAAGGAGTCCCTTCGAGGAGGTGATCCGGTACCTTCGGTATGAGCAGCAGCTCGGCGTACTTGCTGCAGCTCAGCAGGGCGCTGAGGGCCTTCATGGCGCCCAGGTAGAGGTAGGACAGCTGCACGGCGTGGATCTCTGACTGCGTGGCGCCGGCCTCGTGGGCCCGGGGGCCGTGCTCGTGGCCTTTCTTCCTCCCCCCCTCGGCGGGGGTGTGCGGCGGCGCCGCAAAGAGCGCATCGCTCTCCCCGACCGCCGAGGAGATCTGGCTCTCCGACTTGAAGACGGGCGCCGCGTGCGCCTTCACCTCGTCCAGGCTGTGGGACACACGCAGGTCAGAGGTGGCGGCGCCGGGGGCCGAGGCCCCGCCGGGGTCTCTCTGCTCCTGGCTCTCCGCCTTGTCGTCGTGCCCGGGCGCCTCAGGACCCGGCGGGGCGGCGCCGCGGTGCTTCTTGTCGTGGCGGCGTGTGCCGAGCTTGGCGGCGGCCTCCTCGTGGATGCTGGTCAGGTAGGTGAGGTCCAGCAGCAGCGAGGCCGTGAGGCCGCGGAAACGCGCCACGTCGAAGGGCAGCGGCTCGCACGGCTCCAGGTTGTAAAGCGGAGTGTCACTAGGCGACCAGAAAGTTGGGAAGCTTTAATAGAAGGGAGTGGAGGGTTTAAGGAGACAAGGGAAGGAAACAAAGTGAGGGAAAAGGGCAGGAGACAAGAGAGAGAGAGACAGACAAAAAGAGACACAGGGAGACACAGGGAGACGGAGAGAGGGGAAACGATGGAGAGGCCCATGCAGAGTGTTGGGGGGGGGGGGGCTCTACATCTCTTTCATAAGAAGCACCGATGGATGTGAATCAGGTCGTGATCAGGACACAGAAGCACCAGGAGCTATTAGTAATATATGATAGTGTTTTTCTCTTGCCTTATATGGGGGGGGGGGGGGGACAGAAGATCCGCTATCGGTGCGTCTCTGACAAGAAGAAGCTTGTGCAGGACCATCAATCATGTGATCATGATGTCAGGACATTTAATGACATGAATAATGAACCAGTAAATAACGAGACAGCAACATATAAAAAGGACAAAGAAAGGGGGCAGAAGAATGTGCCCCAGAGAAGCCCCCCCCCAACTTACCTGATGGTGATCTCGGCCTCGTCCCACTGCACCTTCGCCGAGGTGCTGCCCTCCTTCACCACGCCCAGCAGCGTGGCGTGCCTCCCCGTCTGCTTGTGCACGCAGCGCCCCCCCACGCGCAGGCCGGCGTCGGCCCCCCCGATCACCGCCAGCACCGGCCACACCTCCGTGCACAGCGTCCGCAGGTGGAGCTCCGACAGCTCGCCGAGGCCGTGCTGCCGGCCGTGGCGCCCTCCTCGCTCCTCCTCCGTCCGGACGGGCGTCTCCTGGATCTCCCTCTGGGCCTCGTGCTCCTCGCGGCTCTGCACCGAGCGGCTCTTCTTCAGCCTCTGGCCCCCTCCCGCCCCCCCCCCCGCCGCCGGCGGCGGCCTCTCTGAAGCAGGGCTTGATCTTGTGCAGGCGCTCCGTCATGGTCTGGTTGATGCGGTGGGTCCAGAGCTCGGTGCGGTGCAGGATGCGGATCAGCTGCGTGGTGGCCTCGGCCAGGACGGTGGCCGTCGGGCTGCAGACCGGGTCGCCGGGTAAAAGGTCGCGAGGCGTGCCCCTCATCTGCATGTCGCAGATCTTAACCTGCAGGAAGTACAACATGCAAACACGTCATTATACATACGTATCTGAAGCGTCTAAACCACAAGCTGTTTGTAAACATTAAACACAAATGTAGAATCACAGGTTCCTTTGCATTATTTGGGCAGGTTCTGCAGGTATGTGGACGTCACCTTCTCTCCTGGGTTGCTGCTGTAGAACATCACGCAGGGGAAGAGCTCGGTGGCGTCGACGTCCTCGAAGGCCAACTTGGGCTCCTGCGGGATCACAAGTCAGCGTTCAGAGGACGACGCGTGGCTTTTCTTTTGTGCTCCGCCGTTGTTCATCGCGAGTCTCGTGGGTCTCACCTCTCCGTTCTTGCCAAAGGAGACGGTCCTGGCCTCCATGTCCAGGACGCAGGTGACGAAGTCTCCCTGAGTGAAGCTGCTGAGGGTCAGCGTCTGCTCCCCGTTGTGGTAGAGGTTCCCGCTGTAGGCCCGGTACAGCCACATGTCCGAGGTGGTGCGGTGGTTGAAGTCGTGCACAGGCCACCGCGAGACGCCCACGCACGTGCCCTCGTTCCCCCGGTTCTCCTTCACGATGTAGAACTACGGAGGAGGCCAGATGTGATCCAACAACAGGGGAGAAGAACCAGATGTTTCCCTGTCTGCTGTTCTCCTTCTTTTTACAGATTATTAACATGTTTATTTTTGGTCCAAACACAACAGAGAGATGATACTATGCATGTGGATGCTTCGTTCCTGTGGTGTCGAAGGCCCTGAAGTCAGAACAAACACCAGGAAAGACGTTGAAAACGTTGTTACACAACGTCATAAAAGATGAACGAAAGTAACCGATGAGAAACCTCCATCCATTGCTCTGCTGCCATGTAACTGATGAAATAATCAGTGAATCCGACATCTGGCTAACAGCTCTAGTGCTTATTTCTCTGGCTTTTATTGTGAAAGGCCAGCAGGATGCTTGGTTTGTGAAGGCTCATAAGCAGTGAGCACACCGAGGGCCGTACCTTCCACTGGTAGCACCCGGAGGAGACGCCGGTGGAGGCCAGGCCGTAGCCTTTGCCCCCGCTGCCGTGCGTCAGGCCCTGGCCGTTCTCCACCACGCAGCACTGGGCCTTCTCCGGGTCGAAGGACACCTCCTGGATGGGGAGGTTCTCGTCCTCCTCCTCCGACTCGCCCTGCAGTCACAACAACAGGAGAGGAAGTGGGAGTCGGGGAGGGGAGTGGGCGGTGGGGGGGGGGGGGCGATTACCACACCTGCAGCTTGAGCTCCTGGACCTTTTCTTTAACCTGGACCGAGTGCTTGGCCTGAGCGACGGGGGCCTCCCACATGCAGTCGGACAAAAGGGCGAAGAGCCGCTGCACCACCTGGAGGAGGAAACAGACTCCGTCAGCTCGCCGCACGCCACCGACGACGACTCAGAGGAGGAGGAGGAGGAGAAGGAGAAGGAGGAGGAGGAGGAGAAGGAGAAGGAGAAGACCCACCTGAGTGGTTTGCCCGTCCTCCATGTCGGCCTCGCAGGCCGGAAGGACGGCCTCCAGCACGTGGAGAGCCAGGAGCCGAGTTCTCAGGTTGCCCACTAGAGGGACCCCTAGAAACCAAACAGCCCCCCCAGTGAGGATCAGTATCTCCGCCTGGCTACATGACACCCCCCCACCCCCCCCCCCCTGGTGCTGGTTGTACCTGAGCAGCATTTCTGCGCCGCGATGTTGAGCAGCACTTCGGTCCATTTGGGGGAGGCCATCTTGGACTGGATGGCCTGGGAGGAGACCACCCTCCGGAGGAAGACCAGGAAGTCCCCGAGGTGCAGCTCAGCCGTGTGCTGCCTGCGGATCAGCGCTGGGGGGGCGAGACGAGGAACGACCTTCAGGTACCATTCGTACAAAAGTAACTCACTGGAGGCGGGAAAAGGGCACCTGATATTCCAAGGTACTATCCATGTATTATCCATGTATTATCAATGTATTATCAATGTATTATCAATGTATTATCAATGTATTATCAATGTATTATCCATGTATTATCAATGTATTATCAATGTACTATCCATGTATTATCAATGTACTATCCATGTATTATCCATGTATTATCAAGGTACTATCCATGTATTATCAATGTACTATCAATGTACTATCCATGTATTATCAAGGTACTATCCATGTATTATCAATGTACTATCCATGTATTATCCATGTATTATCAAGGTACTATCCATGTATAATCAAGGTACTATCCATGTATAATCAATGTACTATCCATGTATTATCAAGGTACTATCCATGTATTATCCATGTATTATCCATGTATTATCAAGGTACTATCCATGTATTATCCATGTATTATCAATGTACTATCCATGTATTATCCATGTATTATCAAGGTACTATCCATGTATAATCAAGGTACTATCCATGTATAATCAATGTACTATCCATGTATTATCAAGGTACTATCCATGTATTATCCATGTATTATCAAGGTACTATCCATGTATTATCCATGTATTATCAATGTACTATCCATGGATTATCCATGTATTATCAAGGTACTATCCATGTATAATCAAGGTACTATCCATGTATAATCAATGTACTATCCATGTATTATCAAGGTACTATCCATGTATTATCCATGTATTATCAAGGTACTATCCATGTATAATCAAGGTACTATCCATGTATAATCAATGTACTATCCATGTATTATCAAGGTACTATCCATGTATTATCCATGTATTATCAAGGTACTATCCATGTATAATCAAGGTACTATCCATGTATAATCAAGGTACTATCCATGTATAATCAAAGGAACTATCCATGTATTATCAAGGTACTATCCATGTATTATCAATGTACTATCCATGTATTATCAAGGTACTATCCATGTATTATCCATGTATTATCAATGTACTATCCATGTATTATCAAGGTACTATCCAGGTATTATCAATGTATTATCAATGTACTATCCATGTATTATCAAGGTACTATCCATGTATTATCAATGTATTATCAATGTACTATCCATGTATTATCAAGGTACTATCCATGTATTATCAATGTACTATCCATGTATTATCCATGTATTATCAAGGTACTATCCATGTATAATCAAGGTACTATCCATGTATAATCAATGTACTATCCATGTATTATCAAGGTACTATCCATGTATTATCCATGTATTATCCATGTATTATCAAGGTACTATCCATGTATTATCCATGTATTATCAATGTACTATCCATGTATTATCCATGTATTATCAAGGTACTATCCATGTATAATCAAGGTACTATCCATGTATAATCAATGTACTATCCATGTATTATCAAGGTACTATCCATGTATTATCCATGTATTATCCATGTATTATCAAGGTACTATCCATGTATAATCAAGGTACTATCCATGTATAATCAATGTACTATACATGTATTATCAAGGTACTATCCATGTATTATCCATGTATTATCAAGGTACTATCCATGTATAATCAAGGTACTATCCATGTATAATCAAGGTACTATCCATGTATAATCAAAGGAACTATCCATGTATTATCAAGGTACTATCCATGTATTATCAATGTACTATCCATGTATTATCAAGGTACTATCCATGTATTATCCATGTATTATCAATGTACTATCCATGTATTATCAAGGTACTATCCATGTATTATCCATGTATTATCAAGGTACTATCCATGTATTATCAATGTACTATCCATGTATTATCAAGGTACTAGCCATGTATTATCCATGTATTATCAATGTACTATCCATGTATTATCAATGTACTATCCATGTATTATCAAGGTACTATCCATGTATTATCCATGTATTATCCATGTATTATCAAGGTACTGTCCATGTATTATCAAGGTACTATCCATGTAGTATCCATGTATAATCAAGGTACTATCCATGTATTATCAAGGTACTATCCATGTATTATCAAGGTACTATCCATGTATTATCAAGGTACTATCCATGTATTATCCATGTATAATCAAAGGAACTATCAATGTATTATCAAAGTTAAAAAAAGACACATAATGGTACTATTTGTGTGTTATCCATGTACCGTCCCTGTAGTATTTGTGTATTATTGAAGTATAATCTGAATAATTCCTCACCTCTCAAGTCCCTCTTCTCAGAGTCCACCCCGTCCTCCTCTTTGCTGTCCTCTTGATCTTTTCCAGGAGAGAGCAGACTGCCCCCGGCCTGAGACAGCAGGTTCTTCAGCTGACTGCAGAGAAGGTCCAGCAGCGACTGGACCACTTTGGGACCCAGCTTTTCCGCGTACGTCCTGCGAGTCCAAAGAGACAACACGAGGTTCTATTGATGCAATCTTTGTGTTCACACAGCACCGACTTAATGAACCCCCCCAGCGCCTCGTACCCGGTGCTGATGGCCAGTATCTGCAGCAGGCGGGTGGAGGCCACCTTGAGGGCGGTGCTGAGCTGAGACACTCCGGGTTTCTGCAGCAGCTGCAGCGGCTGTCCCAGCATCGTCTCCGTCCCGCACAGCTGGGACAGCACGCTGAGCAGCCCGCTGGAGATGGCCAGGGACACGTCCACCGGCTGGTAGCGGACGCTCAGCGCGAAGACCGTGACCAGCAGGAGGCGCTGCTGAGCTTCTGGGGACCGGGAGAAAGCACCAGACACGGTGTCAGCTTTATGAAGCACAGAACTACACACCTTCTAATCCTTCTAATACATGCAACCACCAGTGAAATAACCAATAATCAATAGAAACAAGTAAAAGCCAATCGCTGGTACAAAAACAAAGTAAGCGATGAGTTTCTTTCATATGGAGATTTCCCGAGCTTCATCCTGCATCCTGATAAGTGTCACCTATGTGGTGCTTGTTGGCCTGCAGTGCTCGCTCCAGGGTGACGGACAGCTGCTGGTAGATCTTATGAACAGCGGTCTGGATCTCCATCTGGAGGCTCCTCTTCGCTGCTTTTACACCATCCTGCAGAGAAGAAGAAGTGACGACACAGTTAATGAGGCCACAACTTAAGGCTGCACAACATTACAGGAAAACAAGAGGCAACCTCGGCTCTTTAACGAAGTCAAAGCTAAAATCTGTAGTGATCAGCAGGGAAGGAATGACTCTACTTCTCTCTGGATTTATTCCCTCAGTAAACATTGTAAACATGAGTTTATAATGTTTAAACATCAGTCCATAGTTTCAAGTCTTCTTCAACACAGCATGATGTTCATTTGGTCATTTATGGTCCATGTAAAGTAAACAAGGCCTAAGCTAAATTGCCCAAATTGAGGCTTCAAAACCTCGGTCCACAGACGGTTTGTTTTATAGAGGTGAAAAGGGGCTTTGTGAATATTGCCTCTGTACCTGGTAGTGATGCAGCTGCACGCTCTCTCTCTTCAGCCCTCCGGCGCCCACGGTGCCGAGGCCGAAGCAACCCGCCAGGAACTGCAGCCGGACGGAGGTGAGCAGGGAGGAGGACAGGAAGGCCCCCCCAGGCCGCTCCACGCTCCCGGGCTGGCTGCCCTTCTCCTCCATGCTGGTGATCAGCACCACGATCTGGTGGAGCGCCTCCAACCGCAGCTGGAAGGGGGGGGGAGGGGGGGGGGGGTTCCAACAGCGTCACATGTGTTTGCTACATTTTCATTAGCTAAACAATAACTGTTTATGTATAAATCTGGTCATTTTTTACTGAAAGACCTGATGGAGAGAAAAACACTTGCAGGTATTTTGTGCAATACAACTGTGCTGTGTGTGTGTGTGTGTGTGTGTGTGTGTGTGTGTGTGTGTGTGTGTGTGTGTGTGTCTGTGTGCGTGTGCGTGTGTGTGCGTGTGTGCGTGTGCGTGTCAATGCCTGATATCTCTTCCTGTTACGATGCACTCACAGGCACCTCCTCATTGTTGGTACCTCCTCTGCTCTCCCTGCCAGTATCGCCTGACATGTGAGTGGAGGAGCCTGTTTGTGGCCTCATGTGAACGCTCTTTGACTCACGGCTGGTTTGGTTGACGTGAAGAAGGTAAGAAACGTGCAAAAGAAAGTGAGCTCGGCGGCCTCACCTCCGCCCGGCTCTGCTGCTGCTCCATGGCCAGGATGGTGGCCTGGGGGCTGGTGCACATGCTCTCCTCCGGCTCCTTGAAGGCCGGAGCCAGGCCCACGTCGCCGCTGATGAAGCTGACCGTGTTGTCGATGAGGGCGTGGACGCCCAGCGAGCGGCTCAGCTCCAGCTCAGACTCCTCGTAGAAGAGCGCCGAGCCGTAGCTGCGCTTGCGGCTCAGCTTGGCCCGGGTCCAGGACTCGGCCAGGGAGTCCGGGGAGCTGTGGAGCAGGCCTGAGGAGAGGGAGAAGGGGGGCGGGCCTTTCAGATGCATGAAAGCACAACGGGACTCTTTTATGATGGACGGGCCGCGTTGCTTTCTGAGAGCTCGTCAGATGGAGAAATGCTGAGCCTTCATGAGCCTTGATGGATCCGTCTATGAAGCACCGGGGTTCTGACCCCCGCCGGGCAAATAAAATGCAACTAAAAGTTCAACTATGACGTTTTTGAATAATAGGGACGCAGTGATGTGGTTTTCTCCGGTTGTGGTTGTCCTTCATCTACTGCAGTAGAACCCTGATCCTCTGGAGGAGAACCTCACTCCAAACATCACTACTGTCCCTTTGAAGAATCTGTTCTGGTGATTTCGGCAACCAGTAAATTCCATGAAAACCTTCACTGATCTCAATCTTCACCAAGAACGAGCCTTTTCTGTGCAGAGCTGCCATCATGGGATGGAGGGGGGGGGGCATCCCAGTTATGGAGGAATGAGCTAACTGCTCAACTGCCCCAAAAGAAGTAAATAAACTACACAGAGGAGCCGAGAGACAAAAGCAGCGCGTGATTGACGACCCGTCATCGTCATCCTCCTCGCCATCATCAGACGCCATCTGGCCCGAGAATGATCTTTACCTCTCTTCTTGTGGGAGAACGCCAAGTCCGGGTCCACGTTCCTCCTCCCGCTCTGAAGACAGGGGACAGAGGAGGAAAAGGGTTAGATCTCAGAGATGTGTGTGTGTGCGTGCGTGTGCGTGTGCGTGTGTGTGCGTGTGCGTGTGTGTGTGTGTGTGTGCGTGCGTGTGTGTGTGCGTGCTGTACCAGGGAGCACCCCTCTTCGTCGGACTCGGGCTGAGAGAGGTCAGACTCGCTCCTGGACTTCATCACTCTGCAGCCCGGGCCGCTCTGCACCGACCGGCTCTCTGCACTCAGGCTCTCGCTCCTAAAAACACAAACACAATAACGATGACCCTGATTATGGCGTTGACCCTCAACGATACTGATGATAATATCTGCCCCCTGTGACCTGATCCACAACGTCATCGAGTGAAGTAAAACCATCTTTTGATCCTTTACAGTTAAACTCATTCTACAGTGAATGAGGTGAGTTGAGTTTAACCCCCCCCCCCGCTGACCTGGTCATATAGCTCAGGCCCTCCGGTGTCCCCGTGGCGGACTGGTTCTGCCCCTCCTCCTGGTTCTGCTTGGTGAGCTCCCCCAGCACGGGGCTGACCCCCAGCAGCAGCAGGGCACAGCGGTGGATCACCGAGTTGCAGGCGGCGGTGTACAGGTCCTGCCCCTCCGGCAGGCCGCCGCTGCCCCTCCTGCCCTCCTGGGACAGGACGGCGTCCTCCTCTCCACCTCCCCCGCTCCTGGAGGCGGAGCCGGAGCCGAGTCCCGTGCTGCTGCTGGTCCGCTCCCTGTCCCGACTGCGAGCCACCTCCCGCGCTGAGAGAAAACATTGAAAGATTTCTGTGTGGTGCAAGATGCACATACACAAATCCCACAGACACAAGACGCTGGGTTAGAGGACGGGACGCAGCCGCACAAAACACTTCCTCCAGCTGCTGAGCCCCCGCAACGACTCCTCAAGACAGATTACTGCAACACTAACTTCACAATCAAATGTTTACAGCCGGGTGAAGGCCTCTCGGTACCCCAGAACCACACCGCTCAGCACAGCCACAGCGTTTAAATCTAATTGTTTTATATCTCGACCCATTTTTCCTTTTTTTATAACATTAAATCCTGTGCAGGACCAGAATGCTTTGTCATATCAAATTAATGTAAGATCACCATTGAATTCAGAACTTCATTAAAATAGTAGGCCTGCTGACGAGGACACAGAAGCACATGAAACACATCTCAGGCGCGGACTCACTTCCAGCCGTCATCACTTCGTGCTCCCGGTCCTCCTCTTCGTCGTCTTGCTCCTGGTGCCCCTCCTCTCTCTCGCGGTCGGCTCTCTCCTCAAGCTCCGCCTCCTCGTCGATGGTGCGCGTGAACGAGTGCTCCTGAGGGTCCATGTCCAGCGAGTCCTGGTTGTCTGAAATCTGAAGGAAACATTGATGGAAAAACATCTGTTTCATGAACAGAGACATTCACTTCCAAAGCAAACCTTCGATGAGACGCGGCGCTTGTTATTAGATACCATACAGTATGATGCAATACTATAAGATAAGTTAGGATGAGATACAGTACCAGAATATAAGATATGATACGATGCATTCTACGGCATAGACAAAAAAAAGCCTCAGTTAAATGACCTGTAATGTCATTTAATGGATGTGTTAGCCGTTAGCTGCTAACGTAACTAGCTGGGCTGCTCCTGCCCATTTAAACATAGATTTGTTCTCATTAGTACGGATCGACTGCGCCCCATACGCCACTGGTTCTAAGTGAGGACGTGATCATGTGAAATCGACCCCAACATGCAACTGTTCGTACGAGAAGACTGAAAAGAATAATCTGCAGGAAAAGCTGAACTCACCCTCCTCTCACGAGAAGAGGATCTGGTCTGGATGAAGTCCATGTTCTTACAGGCCAGCAGGCGGTTCCGTACCTTGTAAACACTGCGATAGACCTCTGCCAGGGTCTTAGATGGCTGGTACCTGACGAGGAGCATGAAGACGTCTGATTACCTCTGGCAGGGCGGGACAGTGTGGAGAAGCTCCAACACATCACAGAGACCACAGCGGTTACCTGCCCTCCCCACAGGCCTGGTCCAGCAGCCCCGTGTGCTTCAGCAAGGCCGCCAACACGAACCGGGACACGGTGTCCAGCAGGGTCTCGTTGCTGAGGGACGCGTTGTCCCAGTCTGCAACAGAACACACAGCACAGCCAGTTGAGGGTCAGCTGGCCTCAGGCCCGGGGGGGCCGCAGGGTTCACAGGAGGCCGGCAGCAGAGCGGACCTTTGCTCATGCCGTAGTCCTGCATGTTGATCCAGAGGCTGTTGGCCGGCTCTTTGGAGGAACACAGCGCCAGGTCCACCAGGACGCTCAAGTCGGGCCGCAGGGTGGAGTCCAAGGGCTTCTGCTCCTCGTCCCCGGACAGCGCCGCCTCCAGCAGCGAGCTGATGGAGGAGTCTGCAGGACGCCAAAGGGGGGGGGGGTCAAGAGAAGAAACACATCTACGTGGAAAACATGAAAGCGTCTCTGTCGGCTCCCCTACCGAGCTGCGGGATGTCCACCTCCAAGCCGTTGCTGAAGAGGGGGGTCTTGAGCCAGTAGGCGGTGTCCTGCTCCTCCGGCGAGGTGGGGCTCCCCTGCAGCATCCCCCCCAGGCAGCGGCCCACCAGCAGGGCCGCCGTCCTCTCCAGGTCCACCAGCCACACCCAGCAGAGCGCCGGCTGCGGCAGCGACGTCCACGAGGCCGGCTCGGCACAGTCCGGCGTCCCTGGGGGGCGCAGGGCGTGAGTTAAGTGTTTACAGACTCACAGACAACAACAACAAGAGTCCTTGACTCACGTTTGTGGATCACAAACCCCCCAAAAGCCTCAAGCACAAAATGGGTAAAGATTTGATACTTAAATGAGGTCAGAGGTCGAGCTAAACCACAGCAAGTCTAATGCTACCCAATATACAGGTGTATAGCATATGTAATAACATGCATAACATACAGAACAAAGTGTGTCCACCTGTTGACTGGTACTGTACAACGATATATCTTGCGTATAGGATGCGGGGGGGGGGGGCTCCTCGTGCTCACCGTGGAGGGGCCACTGCAGCTCCTGGTCCTCCAGGGGGGAGGCGGCGGGCAGCAGCCTGTTGAGTCGGTCCAGAGGAGGCAGCAGGTCCAGCAGGTGGCTCAGCAGAGGCCTCGCCACCGACACGGGGAGCAGCAGCAGCGAGTTGATGATCTGACACAACATGCTGCCAGCCGCCGACACGTAGACCACGTCTGGGGGGGGGGGGGCAGCGTTTTAGTAGTTAAAAAGGATCAGCAGGGACATGAAAGGTAGAAATGTATCAATCCTAAAGCACACTATTGTGCCAGAATTGTGTTAAAGATTACAACATTAATATAGACACACATATATAAACAACAGCGTGTGTAAGAGAAGTGTAATAATGAAAGTATAAAGATGTTTAGGAGAGCAGAGAAACAGTGAAGCACCTTGCAGCTTCTCTCGTATGCTGCCGTTCCACGAGCTCTCCTTGATGAGCGCCGCCGAGCGGGAGAAGATGTCGGTGGCGTGCGGCAGCAGCAGCTGCAGGTGTTTGTGCAGCAGCGCCACGCTGCTGGAGTCCTGCAGGGGGGAGAGAAGACGCCTCTTTTCAACCCGTGGGAATGCAGCGTGTTTGGAATAAATGAGCGCGGGCGTGGGAGGGGGGGGTTGGGGGGGGGGGGGCGTCCCCGCACCTCGGTGACGGAGTTGATGTGGCAGTAAGCCAGCAGCTGCTTCTGCAGGGAGCACAGCAGCTGGTGGAGGTGAGCCGGCTGGCTGCTGTCGGAGGAGGAGGTGCCCTGCTGCAGCTTGTCGCTGTTCTTCTCCAGCTCTCCGAACGCCTGGTCCTAAACGCCACAAATGGGGGGGGGGGGGGGGGGGGGGGGTCGGAAAGGGTACAAGGTCAGCACGCAACTCAGGGGACAAGAAAGAAAACGTGGTCCACTGGCCGCCGATGAGAGCGAACTCACGGTGTAGAAGCCCAGGTTCCTGAGCAGCGTCTTCATGAGGATCTCTGCCAGGTGGGTGTCCGGGTGGCCCCCCTCCCCCGCAGGCGCCGCCCCCGGCTCCGAGGCACCCGAAAAGCCGCTGCAGAGCCCCTCGGGCCCGTCGGCAGGCGAGCTGTAGCCCAGGAGCGAGGCCACGTGGGTGTGGTCCTGCAGGCTGGTGAGGATGATGTCCAGCTGCATCCTCTGTGACGCACACACACACACACACACACACACACACACAGCTAAACACACCCGGCTTCATCTGAAGGACGTGTGTGTGCGTGTCCATCAGGTGGCGTAGCGTACCTGTCCTTTGGAGAGACTCTCCCATCGATCGGGGCCTTGAGGCAGCAAGGAGTGAAGAAGCTCCATCCTCTCCCTCAGTGGAGGCAGCAGCATGGTGGCCCCCACCGACAAGGTCTCTATCACCGCCTGATGGGGGCAAAGACACACAGCTGCAGGTGACGCAACACATCCACAGCTATATCCATTCAGTCTGTGTTATTGTGTGTTATTGTGTGTTATTGTGTGTTATTGTGTGTTATTGTGTGCTATTGTGTGTTATTGTGTGTTATTGTGTGCTATTGTGTGTTATTGTGTGTTATTGTGTGTTATTGTGTGTTATTGTGTGCTATTGTGTGCTATTGTGTGTTATTGTGTGCTATTGTGTGTTATTGTGTGTTATTGTGTGTTATTGTGTGTTATTGTGTGCTATTGTGTGTTATTGTGTGATATTGTGTGTTATTGTGTGCTATTGTGTGTTATTGTGTGCTATTGTGTGTTCATTAAACAGACAAGAGAAATGAAGCCATTATCTCGGCTCCCTTCAAAGAACCTTCCAACAGACTCCTTTAGCCATAACAGAGGTTTCACCTGACATATTGGGGGGGGGGGGGGGTGCTGATCAATCGCTGCCCCCACAAACAATAAGACACAAAAACAGATGGAGGCAGCAGAAATCACTGCTGTGTTTAAAGAGGTGAAAATACTTGAATAAAAGTGGTTGATTCTTCTTCTGCATGTTTAGCAGTGCTAATCACACTGGGATCAACAGAGCGTCTCCTTACCTCCTGAATCTCATCAGGCACCGAGGAGTCCATCAGTCTGAAGAGCAGGTTCCTCAGGGGTCTGGCCTGCCGCCCTAAGATGCTGGTGGCCACGCCCCCCGCCAGGGCCAGAGCCAGGTGATTGGACAACAGCCGAAGGCACAGCTTGAGGAAGTTATGATGCTCCCTGCAAGTAGATTGAGAAACAATGATCCTGTGGCCAAGATGACGGTGTTTCACACGTAAAAATACAAATGACATTAAAGAGAAGAACGACCGAAAACATATTCACATTAGATCAAATATGAATAGTTCACAACTTCACAAGAAAACAAGAGGAGCGAAAGGAGGAAGAATACATAGAGCATCCGGAGCCACCAACTGGCAGATTATGTGGCTTCTTCTCGTGTGACTCACAGGACGTTTATCCTACATACACGATGAGGCTTTTAGTAGAGGTGCATTTACCTGGACGAGGGGAACGGAAGAGGAGGGACTTCGCTGTTGATGCCGTCACAGTAGCGCTCCAGGAAGGAGCGCAGGTGGGAGAAGGTGCTTTCCTCGAGGTCCACGCAGTACGGCCGGTGCCAAGCCACCACCTGCCTGCAGAGCCACAGGGGGTCACTACTCACACTAGAGCCCCTCTTAGGGAACGTGGGGGCTCTTGCTAGTGTGGGTCATCTCCCCCCCACCCACCTCACCTCACCTCCATCATTTGTTTCACCTACAATGGCCCTTGAACACCATCATAAGACTCCTGTACTGTCAACTGTGATATAGTATATTTAACTGAAATCAGTGATAAACTCTACAAAATGAAGTATTAAAATCACCTTCACACATCAGGCAACAAAGTGACCCCATCTAAAAGAAGCGCTTGGCTCTAAAGCGCCACACAGCAGCAAAGAGAAAGGGCTGCATGTTTCACTCTGACCTTTGACTCAGATGATGCAATACCTGCCCCCCCCCCCCCCCCGGCTGTTCAGCTGACCTGTCTCTGGGCAGGGCGGTCCAGGCCAGGCTGTGGGACGTCCCGGCTGAGATCTGCTGGACAGCGACTCCGTCCAGGCCGACCACCTTCCTGGGCTTGGTGATGGGCCCCGTGGAGTTGCCCTGCCCACACTGGCCCATGGAGTTGTTGCCCCATGCGTACACTTCGTTGTCTGGATGGTGGTCGGTAAAAGTGACACAATATAAGATAATCAAGTACTTAAAGGCGGCTTTACTTCATGCTGAGCTTCGGTTTGAACAAATGGGGCTATTACATCATGCTGGAAACCCTCAACCCTTTCCTTTAAAAAAGAAACTCATCAGCCAGGCGCTGTGAAAAAGAAAAGCTTTTGTTTGGTTTTTCTGACGCTCCTTGAACACACCGTGTGTCACTAATGCTTCAGTCAGAAAGAAGGAAAAAACAACTTAAAATCCCAAATAAACTCTTCTACTTTAACCAGATTCTATAAAAAAAACCTTTACATTCTGATCTTCTCAGAGAAACTATGAAGCCACCATTGACTCATCGGAGACCAGCAGTCATGTGACAATAAATCAGAGAAGCTTGGAGTAGCTCCTCCCTTCGTGGACAGGGGAACATGGAGATGTTTGACATACAGATTTCAGTCAGTGTAACGAGGACGTTGTGAGTTCCCTCAGTGGGTCCAGAAGGTTGACCACCTCCAGGTGAGCTGCCAGAGGGAAGGACAGAAGAGGGAAACTCTACCGTGCGACAGGGCCAAGCAGTGGCTGTCCCCGATGGAGATGTCCACCACCCGGGTGGTGGCCAGCTCCTCGATGAGCTTCGGCCGGAGCGCCGTGGCCTCGGAGGAACCGCAGCCGAGACAAGCGCCGCAGCCCCACGCGTACACCTGCAGAACCAGGCACGAGCCGTCAGCGCGCCGCGCCCTTTGCTGCGCCGCGGGTACCACCTGACGGAGGTCCTACCTGTCCGGTGGAGGTCAAGGCCAGAGAGGACTGGCTCCCCGCACACACCTTCCTGATGAACATCCCTTGGAGGGCTTCCACCACCTTGGGCTTGTAGACCCGATTGGTGTCGCCGTGGCCCAGTTTCCCTGAAAGGAAGCAAAGTTGTTGTTGGTATCGCACAGTCAACAAGTCACAGGTCAGAAGCTGGAAAGCATCAAGACAGAAGGTAAAAGAAAAGGGAATTTAAAAACAAGAACATTCATTAGAACATCAAACAACGGGGCGGTTTAAGAATCAAAAAGCAGAAATAAAAAGCATGAACGCAGAAAATGAATAAACTTCGCTGATGTTCAAATATTTACAAACATTTTAAATGCAGAAAAGAAAAGACTGAAAAGAACCATGTGCATAATTCTTCAATTTAAAAATGTAAACTTTCTATTCACAGAGTAAATCATGACGTTTGAGGGGGGGGGGGTGTCCTCACCGTTGTCCCCTCCTCCGAAGGACCACACGGTGCGTCCATCCTTGGACAGAGCGATGGTGTGGGAGCTGCCACACGACACCTCCCCCACGTTGCTGACGTCTTTGACCAGGGTGGGGATGTTGCGGCTGTTGCTGTCGCCGTGACCTGAGCAACAGAAAACGTCCTTTTAACGTCTCAAAGTGACAGCTGACGTTCTCTTTGTCCCCTGAAGGAGGACGAAGGAGTTCTGGGACTTACCTAGTCTCCCAAAGTCTCCTTCCCCCCACGTGTACAGCTCTCCGTCCTCACTGACTGCAGCGCTGTGTCTGTAGCCAGCAGACACACACACCACCACCTGACCCCCCCCACACACACAATGAAATAATCAAAAGATAATAATAAACTAGACATACTGGAGTAGAGTACCTCATCAACCTGAGCAGCATAAAAGGACTTTAAAGTTCACATCTGGATGAGGTGCAGAGGTTGAGGTCCTACCTTCCCCTGCAGCGGGCCCTGGATCAGTTTGGGGTACTTCTGCGTGGAGCTGTTGCCGTGGCCCAGCTTGCCGTAGTCCCCGTCCCCCCAGCTGAAGACCTCCCCCTCCGTGGTGAAGGCCAGCGTGTGGCCGTCCGAGCCTTTGGAGGAGGAGACCTTCTTGATGGCGCGGTGGGGCTCGAAGGTGAGCTTCTTCAGCGTGGACTGGTTGTTGGAGTCGCCCAGGCCCAGGCGCCCGTAGCTGCCTTTACCGCAGGCCCGCACGGAGCCATCGGAGGAGATCACGAAGGTGCAGTACTGGCCCGCCTCGATCTGCGGGAGTGGGGAGCGAACGAGGGGGGGTGGAGAGTGAGTACTCCATACTTACCTCACACATTGTACTTTCACATTGTTTACTAGAGTACAACGTTGTTCTTCATTTCCTGACTCTCTCTCTTTGCTCTCTCTCTCACCGTCTGTGCGTCGGCGAAGCTCGCCGCCAGCTTGGGCTGCAGGATCTTCTCCTGCGTCCCCTCCACCAGCTGGTGGCTGCTGTTGCTGCCCCACACGTACACCTCGCAGGTCTCCGACACCACGGGGGCCTCGCCGGTCTGGATGCTGTCCGGGCTGACGCAGGTGCGAGAGTAGTCCGACGCCATTCGGCACACCTGGGGGGGGAGAAGGGTGGTGGTTGGAGAAGCTCTGTGAGCGATCCATCTCTTCTGATGGAAGACAGAATTACTCGTATGGATCTAGGTGAAGGCTATCAGCATGTGGAGGCGTCTTATTTACAGTATAAAGTCAAAAATACTTCTCAAAGGGCCTTACTTCTTCCAGGAGACACAGTGCGGCTTCGTACAGGGAGCACAAGCCATCAGAGGTCCGTGAGGGTTCTCTCCACTGGCTGCGATCTGCCGAGGAGCCCTGAGACGGTTCACACATTTAAATCATCACACCGCACAGGACCGTGACGCAATTAGAATCCGTTTCCTCCTGCTTGTCTCCATTTGGTTGGTTAGAATACTCCCAGTAGTGTATGTTTACTCACCAGAGAGCGCCTCATCTGCATGAGGATGTTCATGAAACAATCGTATCCGATGAGCCCCTCTTGGCTCGGCTTCTTCTCCTCCATCGCGCTGACCACGGCCGATGCAGCCAACGCCATCTCGATCCACTCCAGCAGGTAGCGCAGGGAACCCCTCTGGGAGGCCAGCCCCAGCAGCAGCTCCGAGGCCAGCCGCCGCCCTAGGATGTCCGCCCCGGAGTTGGGCATGGTCACGCCCTTCAGGAAGGAGGTGACCTGGGCCAGGCAGTCCAGGCCCATCGGCGGGATCTTGCTCTCGTTGGCCAGAGACAGCGGCGGCAGGGAGCTGACCACGTCGATGGCCGTGTGAATGACGTCGTTGCACAAGTTTATGCCGCCTGCGGCGCCCCCGCCGGGGCCGGGCGGCGCCGGCATCATCCAGCTCTGGCGCAGCAGGGCGAAGAGGAGGCTGAGGCCCGTGCGGACGCCCATCTCGATGAGGGCGTCGGTGCTGGAGCGCGGCCGCTCGCTGACGGAGTGCAGGTCGGCCGAGCCGGAGCTGCTCTCCGAGGAGTGCTGCTGCTGCTTGATCTTTCCTTTGTCGTGGTACTTGTTGGAGAGCGCGTAGAAGATGCGCTGCAGCACCAGCACGCGTTTGCGCAGGGCGGCGGCGAAGGGAGAGTCAGAGCAGACCATCTTGGCCAAGGCCAGCTGGCTGCTGAGCAGCGCGTCCAGGTAGTGCTCCTGCTCATCGCTGGAGAGGGACTCGCGCTCAAAGTCCGGGAGCTGGGGCCCTTTCAGGCACAGCACCTGCTGGGGCAGCAGCACGGCCTCTTTGCTGGCCAGCAGCTTGGAGTAGAGCACCAAGACGCCGTCCCGCGTGGCGATCGACTCGCTGTCCTCGGTGATCCATGAGCCGTTCAGGTGCTCCAGCCATTTGAGCTTCACCGGGGGGATCATTAAAGCCATGTCACTCTGGAGCCATCAGTCCTGAAAGCATCGAGTCAGCATTATACTAACCGGCCAAATCGAGCTTTGCAAACAGTCATTTGGATTTGCAAAATAGGGCTATATCAAATAATGAGAAAAAACAATCTTCATTTTGAGGTTATTAAATGTTTTCATTTTGCATGATTGGTACTAACATCGATACATCCGCAGGATGATATTGTGAATCGACAAAACCAAATATATAGAAAATAATGTAGGTTATTTATAGCGCAGTAAATGAATGGTGTACTGAGGGAGCGATGCTCGCTGTTAGTGAACTAAACACATGAACCTTTGCATAACAGGTCAGAGAAAGTCCAGACTCTGCTTCACAGAATCAATAAGAAAAAAAAACAACAGTTTCTCTGTTTCTCTGCAGTTCGACTTTCTCCTGCTGCCTCACCCTCTCACAATGATCACATCTCTACATGGTCTCACCCTCTCACGTTGATCACATCTCTACATGCTCTCACCCTCTCACAATGATCACATCTCTACATGGTCTCACCCTCTCACGTTGATCACATCTCTACATGCTCTCACCCTCTCACAATAATCACATCTCTACATGCTCTCACCCTCTCACAATGATCACATCTCTACATGCTCTCACCCTCTCACAATAATCACATCTCTACATGCTCTCACCCTCTCACAATGATCACATCTCTACATGCTCTCACCCTCTCACGTTAATCACATCTCTACATGGTCTCACCCTCTCACGTTGATCACATCTCTACATGCTCTCACCCTCTCACAATGATCACATCTCTACATGCTCTCACCCTCTCACAATGATCACATCTCTACATGCTCTCACCCTCTCACAATGATCACATCTCTACATGGTCTCACCCTCTCACGTTAATCACATCTCTACATGGTCTCACCCTCTCACAATGATCACATCTCTACATGGTCTCACCCTCTCACAATATTCACATTTCTACATGGTCTCACCCTCTCATGTTGATCACATATCGACATGGTCTCACCCTCTCATGTTGATCGCATCTCTACATGGTCTCACCCTCTCACGTTAATCACATCTCTACATGGTCTCACCCTCTCACAATGATCACATCTCTACATGGTCTCACCCTCTCACAATATTCACATTTCTACATGGTCTCACCCTCTCATGTTGATCACATATCGACATGGTCTCACCCTCTCATGTTGATCGCATCTCTACATGGTCTCACCCTCTCACAATGATCACATCTCTACATGCTCTCACCCTCTCACAATGATCACATCTCTACATGCTCTCACCCTCTCACAATGATAACATCTCTACATGCTCTCACCCTCTCACAATGATCACATCTCTACATGGTCTCACCCTCTCACGTTGATCACATCTCTACATGCTCTCACCCTCTCACAATGATCACATCTCTACATGCTCTCACCCTCTCACGTTGATCACATCCCTACATGGTCTCACCCTCTCACAATGATCACATCTCTACATGGTCTCACCCTCTCACGTTGATCACATCTCTACATGCTCTCACCCTCTCACAATGATCACATCTCTACATGCTCTCACCCTCTCACGTTGATCACATCTCTACATGCTCTCACCCTCTCACGTTGATCACATCTCTACATGCTCTCACCCTCTCACGTTGATCACATCTCTACATGCTCTCACCCTCTCACAATGATCACATCTCTACATGCTCTCACCCTCTCACAATGATCACATCTCTACATGCTCTCACCCTCTCACGTTGATCACATCTCTACATGCTCTCACCCTCTCACAATGATCACATCTCTACATGGTCTCACCCTCTCACAATGATCACATCTCTACATGCTCTCACCCTCTCACAATGATCACATCTCTACATGGTCTCACCCTCTCACGTTGATCACATCTCTACATGCTCTCACCCTCTCACAATGATCACATCTCTACATGCTCTCACCCTCTCACAATGATCACAATTCTACATGCTCTCACCCTCTCACAATGATCACATCTCTACATGCTCTCACCCTCTCACAATGATCACATCTGTACATGCTCTCACCCTCTCACAATGATAACATCTCTACATGCTCTCACCCTCTCACGTTGATCAAATCCCTACATGGTCTCACCCTCTCACAATGATCACATCTCTACATGGTCTCACCCTCTCACGTTGATCACATCTCTACATGCTCTCACCCTCTCACAATGATCACATCTCTACATGCTCTCACCCTCTCACAATGATCACATCTCTACATGCTCTCACCCTCTCACAATGATCACATCTCGACATGCTCTCACCCTCTCACGTTGATCACATCTCTACATGCTCTCACCCTCTCACAATGATCACATCTCTACATGCTCTCACCCTCTCACAATGATCACATCTCTACATGCTCTCACCCTCTCACGTTGATCACATCTCTACATGGTCTCACCCTCACAATGATCACATCTCTACATGGTCTCACCCTCTCACAATGATCACATCTCTACATGCTCTCACCCTCTCACAATGATCACATCTCTACATGGTCTCACCCTCTCACGTTGATCACATCTCTACATGCTCTCACCCTCTCACAATGATCACATCTCTACATGCTCTCACCCTCTCACAATGATAACATCTCTACATGCTCTCACCCTCTCACAATGATCACATCTCTACATGGTCTCACCCTCTCACGTTGATCACATCTCTACATGCTCTCACCCTCTCACAATGATCACATCTCTACATGCTCTCACCCTCTCACGTTGATCACATCCCTACATGGTCTCACCCTCTCACAATGATCACATCTCTACATGGTCTCACCCTCTCACGTTGATCACATCTCTACATGCTCTCACCCTCTCACAATGATCACATCTCTACATGCTCTCACCCTCTCACGTTGATCACATCTCTACATGCTCTCACCCTCTCACGTTGATCACATCTCTACATGCTCTCACCCTCTCACAATGATCACATCTCTACATGCTCTCACCCTCTCACAATGATCACATCTCTACATGCTCTCACCCTCTCACGTTGATCACATCTCTACATGCTCTCACCCTCTCACAATGATCACATCTCTACATGGTCTCACCCTCTCACAATGATCACATCTCTACATGCTCTCACCCTCTCACAATGATCACATCTCTACATGATCTCACCCTCTCACGTTGATCACATCTCTACATGCTCTCACCCTCTCACAATGATCACATCTCTACATGGTCTCACCCTCTCACGTTGATCACATCTCTACATGCTCTCACCCTCTCACAATAATCACATCTCTACATGCTCTCACCCTCTCACAATGATCACATCTCTACATGCTCTCACCCTCTCACGTTAATCACATCTCTACATGGTCTCACCCTCTCACAATGATCACATCTCTACATGGTCTCACCCTCTCACAATATTCACATTTCTACATGGTCTCACCCTCTCATGTTGATCACATATCGACATGGTCTCACCCTCTCATGTTGATCGCATCTCTACATGGTCTCACCCTCTCATGTTGATCGCATCTCTACATGGTCTCACCCTCTCATGTTGATCGCATATCGACATGGTCTCACCCTCTCATGTTGATCGCATATCGACATGGTCTCACCCTCTCATGTTGATCGCATATCGACATGGTCTCACCCTCTCATGTTGATCGCATATCGACATGGTCTCACCCTCTCATGTTGATCGCATATCGACATGGTCTCACCCTCTCATGTTGATCGCATATCGACATGGTCTCACCCTCTCATGTTGATCGCATATCGACATGGTCTCACCCTCTCATGTTGATCGCATATCGACATGGTCTCACCCTCTCATGTTGATCGCATATCGACATGGTCTCACCCTCTCATGTTGATCACATATCGACATGGTCTCACCCTCTCATGTTGATACCATCTCTCTGCCACTCCTTTCCGGTGACGACAGCCACACCGATGAGGTGTTTAGATTCTACAATGTGATTGATCACAGCTAGCTAGCTAGCTTGCTAACCGGACCGGTGCTCTCGCAGCCACTGCCCGATGCTAACATTCATTTACTTTACATGTTCTTCTGAGGTCGTTATCCCCCGACTAACCATCGCGTTAGCTAACCACTCACATAAGACAGCTAGCTTTGAGCTAACCTGCTTGTTGTGCCAGATTAGGAGGGGCAAGACTCCCTGTTGTGATAAGCACCGACGGCTGACCGGGTTAATACACATCACTGACATCCCCAGCATGACATTTACAAACACGCCACTGTTACAGTGACGTAATATAACATTAGTTAGTAACAGTGAGTTTGTTTTGTAACCGCTGTCAACAGACGCTACTGTTTATGTTAGCTAGCCAGCGTTAGCTAACTTCCCTCCCGTCACTCAGCTAGCAGAGCACAACACACAGCACGGAAGAGTGACACGAAACCGAGCAAGTACGACAGGGAGGTGACAGACGAGGTGACAGGCGAGGTACCGGAGACAGTCGCCCCGAGGTGCATCCCTGTCATAACAAAGCTATTTTAGCTGCAGCACCAAGATCCGCAGTATCATAGCTAGGTTAGCACGCTAGCTACCGCTCTCTGGTTAGCTTGAATAAATATAAAATAGCAGCACCTCGCTCACCGGTTAAACCGCCGAAGGGCCTGTCCTCGTAGGTGCTTTGTGTTTCACACAGTGCACGTCACGACCAGTCCGGTGTCGGTAAACGTTATAGTGAAAGGAGACATGCACGGGTGTGTTTCCATGCCTTTCCCGAACCGCCTCTCCCCTTCCACTGCAGGTCCGCTCAGCCCGACACGCACGCACGCACACACGCGCAGGGCTGCGGTCTGCCTGTCTGTCTCTCTGCCTGTCTGCCTGTCATTCTGTCTCCCTGACTGTCTCTCTCCCTGTCTGTCTGTTAGTATGTCTGTCTGTCTGTCTGGCATTCATTCTGTCTCCCAGACTGTCTGTCTGTCTGTTAGTATGTCTGTCTGCCTGTCTGTCAGCCTGTCTGTCTGTGGGCCACAGGGACAAGGGGATCAATAAGTGATGCCATCTGGTTTAATGTCGTTCCTAATTCCTGATTCTACTTTCCCCAAGCGAGTTAAATTTATTTATTTATTTATGAATTGTTGCACAATATTTAAAAAAAGCAGGAGACTGGAAGTGAGTAAGATGTGCTTCCTTTGTGTATTTTCAGTTATACAATAGTGTAAAACACATATTATGAACACATTATAATAAAAACAACATCTAATATACTGTATATAACTATATTTTTAAATCCATGTATCACACACACACACACACATATATATATATATATATATATGTTTTGTACAACTTGTTTGTTGGGTAGAATGGGTTTTGAGTAATGAGTCATAATGAACACACGCCCAGGCCCCCTGCTGTGAGAGGGCTTCTAAAGGGACCCTGGTGGTAGGAGACACTACTGCTTTAGTCCTCCGGGGGGCGCTACAATCAACCACAAATAAAGGTTATTGTAGTAAATAAAGAAAAAGCCACTTCATCTCCTTCAGTAAAAGTTATGCTGAGAGGACTTGGCTTTTTGAACATTTCCTTATTTTCGGCATGTAAATGTTTATCTTCAGTCCTTTATATTCGATCATCAAAAAGTACGAAGCATCAATCCAAGGATTACTATGGCAATAAACGTACTATAAACGTACTATAAACATAATAAACATACTATGGCAATAAACGTTTCCTAAATTCAAAGTTGTTTATTGACGTCATGCCACACAGGGATGCTGTTGTGGCCCGTTTGCAAACCAACAAAATACAAGAGAAACATTGTGCATCGTTTTTGACTGTCTTTGAGCACCAAGCATCATGATGTAGACACAGAGTCCACCTCCTGTGGTCCAATCAGAGTCCATCTCCTCTGGACCAATCAGAGTCCTGCTCCTGCATCAGCGGCTTGGTCCTGGACCATGATGGATTCGCGTCTCTGTGAAGATGTTGACTCAACCTCCCACTGTTTTCATCCTCCTTGTTTGTGCTGTCACCGGACACTATGCAGCCAGGTGCATGCTGGGTAGTGGAGTAGCCTCAGGTGAGCTGGGTTAGAAATACCGGCCGCTGTCATCATCTCTGCTGTCCAGCTTCAAGGTCCAGGTTGATCCCGGTCAGCAGCTCTCCTCCCCGGGAGCGGTTCAGCAGCTCCTTCAGGGCTTCGTTCACGTCGTCGTTGAAGACGGTGGAGAAGCTGCAGCCGGTGTGACCTCCTCCTCCTCCTCCTCCGTCCGCGGGGAAAGAACCCATCACCTCCTGCACCCACTTCAGCTCGTTGGCGAGCTCCAGACGCAGCGCCTCGAAGTGGCTCTGCCTCTCCCGGTAGCGGCCGCTGACGGCGCCGAGGCCGGAGCCGAAGGCCCGCATGTCGTCCTGCAGGCTCCTCTTGAGGGCCTCCACCTTGCGGAACTCGTAGCGGATCTGCGAGAGCTCGTGGCGGACGCCTTCGCTCTCCTCCTTGTACCAGGCCTCCTTCTCGTTGTAGATGGACACCGTGGCGTCGATGTCCTCCTGCAGGGAGTCGTGGGCCGCCGCGAGCCGGGCGAAGGAGCCCTCCATCTGGTCGATGTCCTCCACCACCTGGGCGAAGCGCTCAAAGTTGACGTAGGTGTTATTGGGCGGCATGCTGGAGTGGGACTTGATGGTGTACTCCCTCAGGCGCGTGGTCTTCAGCTGGCGGCGCTCCCGCTTCTTGGGTTCCTGAGCTTTGCTCTCCTCCTTGTGCTCGTTGGACTTTGAGAGGAAGGAGACACGAGTACAGTCACTGGCGTCACGTCGTGATCTTACTTCTGATTCAGGGAATCACAAAGTGACCGGAAGTGACCCCATTTGGACAGAGGAGGATGACTCTAAATGGACACATCATGCTGTATTGAAGAAGACTAGAGACACGTCACTCCTCCTGCGTCCGAAAATGGTCACTTCTGTTCATCAAGGCCACAACCGTAAGGGAAATATTTTAAATAACGTCTTAACTTTACCTTGATCCATGGGTGATTAAGAGCATCTTGAATAGTTAATCTTTTCCTGTAAGACAAAAGGAAGGTTACTATCCTGCGCTGATTCTGGGGACCACTAACTTCATGTCTGACTTCTTGTCCTCCTCCAGCAGCTGGCTGATGAACTTCTTGGCCGCCGCGCTGGTGTGGCCGAAGAACTCCTCGTCGAACTCGTAGTTCACGGCGGAGATGTTGCCCAGCGTGTCCTGCTTGGTCTCCCCGAGGAAGGGCGACGCGCCGCTCAGCCTGCAACAGGGACGTCACACAACTTCAGGGTCATGACCCCTGAGGGAGGCGGGGGTGCTGTGTGGGATCACTTGCAGGATGTAGGTGATGACCCCGACGCTCCACATGTCCGCCTCCAGGCCCAGCGGCTCGTAGTTCACGATCTCCGGCGCTGAGGAGGACACAACGCGCCCATGAGCTCAGGTGCTCACCTGGAGAACCTCACCTGGGTTTCTGTGCTTTCTTACCTACGAACTCAGGAGTCCCGAAGATGTTCTTGAACTCGACGCCGGCTTCGATCTTGTGGGCGAGGCCGAAATCGATGAGTTTGATTCTGGGCAACGGCGCGTTCTTGTCCAGCAGCATGATGTTCTCAGGCTGCAGGTGAGAGAAGAAGAAACTTAACTGCATTCGCTATCATATATAAAGATATAAAACTCATCGTTTCACACAAAGCCAAGTCCTTTTATGTAGATGTAACTAGTGGAAGTAACCATCTCTCCTCCACAGCAGGAGGACACACGTGATGTATCGGGTCTCTTTGTAGTCCATTTGAGTCTCTTCATTATTATGTAAAGGGTTGATCATTTTACGGCATAGTTTTCATAGATAAATGGTATTCGTTTATATCATATTATAAATGGTATAAACTATTTAAGCATTAACACATACATTTGTTGTGTACATAGTGTCTCGTCTGGACCCACCTTGAGATCAAAGTGGGCTATTTTCTTGGCGTGGAGGTAGTTGACCCCCTGGAGGATTTGCTTGATGAACTGAGTGGCCTCCTCCTCGCTCAGAGACTCCTTCTGCGCCAGGAAGTCAAAGAGCTCCCCCCCAGAGACCCTGGAAGACAGAGCCGTATGGTCCACTCCTTGAAGTCACTGCAGGAAACGTGTGCTTTGTGGGTTGGAGTTTGCGTGGGGCGCCCCCTGTGGCCGCAAGTGGAAATGTCTCTGAGCACCAGAACGTCTGAGGAGGTATCTCCAGGAGTTCTGTTAGTTAAAGGTTTAAACTCCTTCCAATCAATGAACTGTGACAGTTAATAAAACTTCTGGTTTTGACCTTTGAGGGTTGAATGTTCACACAAAAGAGGAACTGCACACGCAGTTTCTTTTGTATCAAATGCACCATTCAGGGTGTTTTTCACTTACTTTCATCCAGACAATTAGACAAAGCAGAGGATTTATTCCTTCCTGCTTTTATTTTGGTGCGATTTGCGTGGCTTTTATTCATCCACAGTTTATAACCGTGATACAAGCACGCACAACGCTAAGCTAAATGCACACCGGGCTGCGGAGGAGCTGCTGCTCCTAAAGAGGCCCCTCACTCACAGCTCCAGGATGAGCACCACGTCGGTGCGGTTCTCGTAGACGTCGTGCAGGGTGACGATGTTGGCGTGCTGGGTCTGCCGCAGGATGTCCACCTCCCGCTCGATCTCCTCCCGCCGCACGCCGCGCGAGCTCGCCATGCTCTGCCGCTTCTTGATGAATTTGGCGGCGAATTCCAGACCGGAGCTTTTCTCTCTGCATTGCTTCACGATGGCGAACTGGCCGCTGACACAGTAATCATGGATCTAATCAGGGATTTAGAAGCTCCTACTATAAAATGTATTCTGTTTCTTCCACCATGTCCACCATGTCTTTCTAATTCAGAAGGTCAAAGGGCGCTACAGCTGCACCCCTTCATTCTGCTTCACTTGACTGGTAATCTAACGCTGCACTTCCTGAGGAGCAGAAATAGCTGCAGCTAAAGATAGCAGCTCCACTCACACAGCCAGGTCCTCACTGTGAGGAACACAAACTCACCAGAATCACAACGTACACAGTTACAGCGATTGAGCAGTTTCACCGCCACATGCTGCACAATCAGAGCAGGCCGCTGACGTCATGACTCCCAGAATGCATTGCTTTCACAGGAGGTCAGAGTTACAATTAAGTGGTTACAAATGGTGCTGCAACTGTATTTATACTTTTTATTACAATTTAAAACTTTAGTGTTGCACCTCCAAAGAAAAGAATGATATCTGGGATACGTTTAATATTAATATTACAGACGTCTGACTCATTGATAACAACACCAACAATATATGATACAGATAACGGAAGGAAGAAGTATAAAGAAGTATATTTTTTAAAGAAAACAAAAAAGATACATTTTCCCACTAATAGATTCTTTGAAATATATATATAGTTATAAATATGCAAAAAAAGGTTATCAGAGGAAGTTATTGTGATCCTGATTTCCACTAAAGATCTTTTTTAGATTAAATTAATAATAGAAATATTGGCTGTGGTGAAGTAAATGATGTTCTTACCTTCCCAGCTCTTCACCGATTTGATAGAAGTCCTCCACTCTCTGTTGTTTGAATGAGTCCATGATAAAACCTTCTCTGAAGGGCAAACAGTGATTTGATTTATTATAAGAAGAAAGACCAATGACTCTTAAAATCAATGTGACACTAAATGAAAAAAGGTGTTGTTAAATATCGTAAAACATGCCGTTGGACCCTGAAGCACGAGACTAATAGTGAGATAATAAAAGACACGAAATGTCCTTCGGGGTTCAAAGTGTCCCGTCCCGGTGGTGGACAGCTGCGTCTCTCCACGACGAGTCCAGCCCGCGAGCCGCTGACTGACGTCACACCTCGGTTTAAAGTGGCATTGCTCATAATTTAATTTGAACTTTTCATTTTTCTTAATGTAGCCTACCGCTGTAAATGCTTTCTGGATTCACAGCCTTTCGTCACACAATTCAAACGTCTTTAATGAAATGACGTATATTGGGTTCATGCCGAATGGAAAACGGACCAATACCGAGTCGGAAGATCCAGACGAAAGCTTCTAAACCTCTGACGTCACCGCCTAATCGTTCATTCCCTTTCTCTGTCAGTATAGCGCCACCATTAGGTTTGCACTGAGAGCAACATCCTTATAAAATGTCTTCAGTGCTTCTTTGGTTCAGACATCCATGTTCCTCAGAGGATGGATTTCAATACTTTGGAGACCTCAAAGCTTTCGTTTATTACCAACTTACCTGAACTTGTGGTTCCAGGTCTGAACCTTTTGGGTTTTAAACCACACACACACACACACACACACACACGTTCCTCCAGTATGTACACGTAGTAAAGGTTCATCGGATAAAAAGAGAACAAACTAACAGGAACCGCTCCTGAGTCATCTGCGCATCCGTTAAAACAAAGGCGCTGTTCAGAAGGTCGGCGCGCGCGAGGGAAACATGCAAATGACGCGTCTGCTCCACGTTCCGCGGGTCCACGAGGCGCGTGCACGGCGCGCCTCACACCGCGCTCAGGATGGAGAAGATGCGGGCGGAGGACGGGGGCCAGAGGGAGCTGGTCCAAAGGTGGTTCACGGAGACGCAGGCGCCGCTCGTCCTGCACCACGGGACCTTCCCGGACTGGTTCAAAGGCTTCGCGGCCCGGAGGTAAGGTCTCCATGGTACCCGACCCAATACCCCCCATGCATGAACGCGTTATTCTCATCCGACGATGCGATGGGTTACCACTCAAATAATGATCGTGATATGAGTGGCCTTCAATGCCAGACTTGGGCTTACACTTCTTCAAAAGGCTTATTGCTACTTTTCTTAATTAAGTGATTACTTACTTCACCTCTGATGTTATTATGATAACGTTTTAGGAACATGAAGTGAGGGGGATGTACCATAAGCTAAAACTAAAACAAAGAAGTCTGTTGGTTCCACGTCTCGAGGTCAGAGGTCACGTGTGAGACCACAACTGTTCTGGTGGTTTTTGCTAGTTTTACTAACAAAATGTACTTAAATGTATGTTGAGAAACGTTGATTGGGGCGCCCCCTGTGGACTAAAGGGGTAGTGTCTCTAACGCCAGAGTCCCTTTAAAGAAACCTCAGCAGGGTCTCACAGTCTGCCCCTCTCAGTCCTGGTCCACAGTGGACTGGTCTCTGCTGGAGGATCTGGGTCTGTCCACAGTGGACTGGTCTCTACTGGAGGACCTGGGTCTGTCCACAGTGGACTAGTCTCTGCTGGCGGACCTGGGTCTGTCCACAGTGGACTAGTCTCTGCTGGAGGATCTGTCCACAGTGGACTAGTCTCTGCTGGAGGATCTGGGTCTGTCCACAGTGGACTAGTCTCTGCTGGAGGATCTGGGTCTGTCCACAGTGGACTAGTCTCTGCTGGAGGATCTGGGTCTGTCCACAGTGGACTAGTCTCTGCTGGAGGATCTGGGTCTGTCCACAGTGGACTAGTCTCTACTGGAGGACCTGGGTCTGTCCACAGTGGACTAGTCTCTGCTGGAGGATCTGGGTCTGTCCATAATGGACTGGTCTCTGCTGGAGGATCTGGGTCTGTCCATAATGGACTGGTCTCTGCTGGAGGATCTGTCTGGTTTCACCAGATGCCCAAATCTTCTCTCTGATGGTCTCTTTTCCTGGTGGAGGCCTATGTGGGTCGAGGACTAAACAGAGACTGGTGCGTAGAGGACCAGGACTAAACAACCATTGATTGTTCAGCTTGTATCTCTCACAGGAAACAGGTTATTTTAAAGCCTGATTTGTTTAACGGGTTCCTCTCTGGGCTTCAGGGAGACGGAGGATCTACTGAGCGATAAAGCTCCGGGCTGTTTCCTCATCCGCCTCAGTGACCGAGCCATCGGCTACGTCCTGTCCTACAAGTGAGAGGAACACCCATGAAGGTCTCACCTTTTGATCCATCTCAGCGGGCCTAACTTCTCCTCTCCCTCCCTCCGAACCAAAGGGGCCTCGACCGGTGCCGCCATTTCGTCATCACCCAGAACCCGGAGGGACAGTTTGTGATAGCAGGAGACTGTCAGCCGCACGGAAGCCTGGGCGAGCTGATCCAGCATTACAGGCTGACCCCCATCCAGCCCTACGGAGAGCACCTGACCTCCAGCTGGTCCCAGGTGAGGGGGGCTTTTACCTGTCGCAGGTTTGTTCATTTACTCATGGGAGTCATTGTCGGCACCAAAGTCCAAGTGCCTGTACAACATGGTGGTGGTCCCAGGAGGAAGAATCCCAATGGCTCTGGTGGTTAAATTCTCATGTGGCTTCCAGAGAGATAGTTCTATATTTGGGGGCTTTTCATGACAAATAACTGTTGTTCAGCAACGTGAAAGCCTTTTCATAATTCATTTCCTCTTTGAGTCGATTTTGAGACCAAATCGAACGTCACGTTTCCACACGGCACAATGTGCCCTTTTGGACTGAAGATTTCATTTGTGTGGCAATGACGCTGCTCAGTGTCCCCAGGTGAGCGCAGGTGACACAGACGAGCTGTACGACGTGGTGAACTACAGCGCCAAGGGGGCGCCCGGCCTCAGCGTCCGAGCTCTGCGGACTCTGTGGGACAACAAGCACGATCCCCACGGCAACCACGGCGCCGTGCAGCAAAGCGACGCCCCGGCGGTCGACCCCCCCGCCTTGCCGTCTAAACTCAACAGCAGGAAGCTGACGGGGACGATGTCCCTCTCGCAGGTAGCAGAGACGAGGAAGGAAGGAAGGAAGGAAGGAAGGAAGGAAGGAAGGAAAGAGACCTTTTACGGCTCCTTTTCTGTAACCAGTGTAGCATCAAAGCATGGCGGGCTAAACAGCTAGCTAGCTAGCTTGGCGGCTGCCTGTCACCTCGCTGACTAGCCGGACAACATTTTACGGCCCTCGCCATGGCAACTAACCACAAACACCGCTCCGTTTGTTCACGTCTAGTGACGAGAGAAAACGGGTCAATGTCCAATCAGAAGATGGCTCTGCTTCTCTCTTGATTTATTCCCTCAGTAAACATTGTAAACATGAGTTTATGGTCTCAGTCTCTAAGTCTTCTTCAATGCAGCATGATGTTCATTTAGTGCAAGGTTAGCGGTTTGAACCCTGGCTCCATGTAGTGATGGTCCACCAGTGTCAAGTGCTTTAGGGCGGGGCTACACACTGATTCACCAAAATAGTAAGACATACCAGGAACAAGACAGATGAGATAACGAATTGACAGGTCTCTACTAAAGGCATCGGTTGGTTTGTTCCAGTTTCATTGGTCTTCTTCAGTGTGTCGTTGTGCTCCATCCTCCCTCCTCCACGGCCAAAACGTAGCCCGTAGCTTCAAAAGCATCTGGTGACGTAATGGTGACATATCCAGTCCGTGGTTCTACTGCGTTCTGGTCCAATGGCACTGAGCATTGCTGGTTTTGTTTCACAACAAGAAGCTCCATTAAAAAGAGGGGACAGTGTGGAGGTAACGCGTCCTGCCTTTGTGTCCTTCAGGGCGTTCCTTCAGTTCCAAAGAGAGGCCTCCTCTCGGCCTTCTCCCTGCGAGGCCCTTTGCCCGACACAACACCCCAAACCCAGACCGACCCGGGGGGGTCAGAGGGAGTCCGGGGAAACACCAGTCCAACGGCAAAAGATTCCTTCTTCCCGCTTTATCCCGAGATCAGGAGCACATCTCTACTGGCGCTGGGCCACGGCAGCGTGGAGGAGGAGGAGGAGGAGGAGGAGGAGGAGGAGCTCCCTCCACCCGCACCAACATCTCCCTCACCAGCTCCTCCGGAGACGACCCCGTGTCTCACCTACTCCCTCCACCAGCCCGACCTGCACGTGGTCCGGTCCAACCCACTGTACCAGGCCTCCAGCAGCCCGGCTCAGCCGCAGGGCGTCACGTACGCCGAGATCCCCAGGAAGCCGGCGCTCGCCGCGCCGCCGGAGAACACCTACGAGTCCCCGGAGGACGTGAAGACCAAGAAGTCCCAGACCAGCTGGGGGAGAAACGTAAGTGGGGACAACCAATCAGAGATGTCGGTGTCATTGGAGGCACAGAGTGCAGAATCTAACATGGCTCCTCTTCTCTCTGTTGGCAGTACGGGAAATTAAAGAAACTCCTTCCTGATCATAAGAAGAAATGAAAAAGGAACAGAAATGTGCATTAACAATAAATCCCTTTAGGCTTCAATAAGAGTCACGTAGAACACAGAAGTTATTGTTATTTTTAGTAAAGACAATCATTTTAAAGTTATTATTTTTATTAGAAATAGTTTTTGTGGTTCTGTTGTTATTTGTGTACTTTGTTGCTTTTAAATACAAACAACTCTTTACTTAGCAAATCTTTCACTTTTCATCATGAGCTCATATTAACCTTTTTAATTATTTGTGCATATATATTTATATCAAAGTGACAAACAAGACCAGTTATAGATTTGTAATGAATTCACAGAAGTTTAGGGGTTTGATTAACTGTGTTTTGTACTTTTTGCGTGTGTATTTTAAGATAAACATATTAAAGTCTGTTAATAGGATTTTACTGCATAGTAATATAACCTCACATGCATACTTGAGTCCATTTTATGCATCTTATATATACGTCTACTCCTCTACATTCATGTGACAGCTTTAGTTTCATTTTCAGGTCAACATTTTCACACAAATGATCGTTTTTTAAAATATGATACTCTGCTGCTAAAGATAAAATCATCATACAGTATGTAAAGTAGTTCAAATGTGCTACACCACGTTGGATTAAAATGTTTAAAGGCACCAGTAACAATGTTCCAATAATATGACATTCATTTTTTGATCTCTGTAAGGAACTATTCTGCCAAATTAGTATTTTTACTTTCATTATTTCATTATACAGTGTCGTTTTTAATACTCAAGTACCCGTATTTAAGTGAGATTTCTAATGTATTTGTAACAGAGCATCTTTACACTGTATCATTGCTGTTCAGTAACAGAACACTAGCATGATCATAAACCGATGAACCTGGATGCACAGCCTGTGGTTGAGATACAGTTTGTGCGTCTCCCATCCGCGAGGTGGCGCAGTCTTCGTTTGCCTCTGACGTGCTGCCGGAATAGAAGAAGCAGAAGAAGACATTGCGGAAGTGCGGCTCCCAAACAGATTCCCGTTGGAACAGTGGATTTCTTCACATCGCCGTCCTCTCATTAAATCTCGGACTACCCGTTTCCAGCTACGACGATGGGCACCAGAGATGACGAATATGATTATTTGTTCAAAGGTAAAAACTAAATGTTTCTCGTTCCTGCCGCGGCGTCTCTCCGGTCCTGCTAGTCGATTAGCCGACGAGCTTAACGGTCCAGCTGACAGGCTATGCTAACGTAGCCGCCGTCAACCTTTGTGCTCCGAACGCTTCCCACCGAGCTCGCTGACGAATGTCATCGCGTCGAAACAACTTGCGCGGTTTGTCGCGACTTTTCGCTGAACGGCGCGCGAGGGGAGCAGCGCTATCAATACGCAGCGGCGCTTCTCCTTAAAAAAGACCGGGGCGTCTTGAATTAGCGTTAGCGGTTAGCCGCCGCTAGCTCAGCAGCACAGGGTGCGGACCTACTTCACGTCGGACACACCTCGCGTCAGCCGCTATCAGCCGCTATCACGTTATCACGACATCACGTTATCTCCACGGGAGCCGCGGCGCGAACACCGTGATTCACCACAGACACGTAAGCCGCGATGAGTTTGATGTGAGCTAACGCGCTACTCAGAGTGTTCGCATTCATGACATTAGTGCAGATGATGAGGTTACTTCACTGACGCTTTACGGTTGACAAACATATGGCTCGTGTAAACAAACATGGGTCAGCGCGCGGTCCCGTGGAGGTTCGGGGTGTGACGTCACGGTTTTGTTTGCAGTAATGCCTTAATTAAGTAGCTTTTAGTAAATTATGAATTTACGTTAGACCGTAGAAGTCTTCTAATGATCAAACTCGCAGCTAACTTGCATGTTTTATATTTCTGTTTTATATCTTATCAGCTGTCACAACTGTTAAATATATTGTAAATGTCCCACCTGTATGAGAATGATTTGCTTGGTTCCTTTCACAATATTATATGAATTATTTTCATCATGTAACCGATTTTTACACATTAACATGTAGAAGCTCATGGAGCACATTTTACTACTTGTTGTAAAGTTTATTCTCTACACCAGTCGTATGTCATAAACTGGACACATGATTTAAAAAAAGTAGATTGGAGTCAAAAATACAAGCTCTACCTCAGAGCTATAAAGTAGCGTAACATTTGAATACTATATATACTATATATACTTTAACCATTGGGGTCTGTACATTGACGTTTACATGCACCTATGTAACACAAAATAAAACATTTCTACGCTGTACTAAAAGCAAATATTGAAATGTACACGTTGATAATAAATATACATAAACTATTTTCACGTAACCTTAAAGAGGCAATGTTTTATAGTGACTTGTAATTGGACCGCTATTACTTTACCTGATCAATTGATTGAATTATTTTTAGAATTCACGGTAATCACTAAAATTTCCATATATTGCTAAATTTATCCCCAAATATGGAATAGAGGGGGAAAAATTCTACTTTCTTAATAGTGAATATTTTCTGGTTTCACATTGGTCACCAGTTTAAAGTTGACCACAAACTTATTAAGGAAATATTCCACTGTTTAGAAATGAGAATCCGAAAAATGCTGTGCGAGTGAGATCTGCAGCTACAACTTGTTTTAATTCAATTTTAAATAGTACACGTTTCTAATGTTAGCTTTTATAATGAAAGTACCAATGCCGGTTTGTACACTCCCTCTGTGTGCCAGTGGTCCTCATCGGTGACTCGGGCGTGGGGAAGAGCAACCTGCTCTCCAGGTTCACCCGCAACGAGTTCAACCTGGAGAGCAAGAGCACCATCGGCGTCGAGTTCGCCACGCGCAGCATCCAGGTGGACGGCAAGACGGTGAAGGCCCAGATCTGGGACACGGCCGGCCAGGAGCGCTACCGGGCCATCACCTCAGCGTGAGTGAGGAGGAGGAGGAGGAGGAGGAGGAGGAGGAGGAGGAAGAATCATCTGGCCCACAGTGGTGCTCAGATCTTTGGATGGATTTTTACTGAACCAATAATAAAGATCGTCAGTAGAACTTTATTTCACCCAGTGAGGGCGGATCCGCTCTTAGTATTCCACCACCGATCCGTGTAGACCTCACACACACACACACACACACACACACACACACACACACACAGTTAATCTTTGCATTTCCTGCAACACGCCTCAGAGATAACAAGCCGTTTAAACAGAGCGCCGGCAGAGACCTGCTGAGCATCATCATCCCATGCAGGTGACCAGAGACTCACCTGTGGGGGTCCGGCCCCTCTGTGCTGCAGGTACTACCGCGGGGCGGTGGGGGCCCTCCTCGTCTACGACATCGCAAAGCACCTGACCTACGAAAACGTGGAGCGCTGGCTGAAGGAGCTGAGGGACCACGCCGACAGCAACATCGTCATCATGCTGGTGGGCAACAAGAGCGACCTGCGCCACCTGCGGGCCGTCCCCACCGACGAGGCGCGGGCCTTCGCAGGTGAGACGCACGCTGCAAAAACACAGTTACAGTTACCCACAAACACCTTTTGGGGGAAAAATCAAAACGGTGCTTCAGTGTAAATTTAGTGTACTGAAGGTTTGTGGTGCAGAACTCGGACCAAAATATAAAACAAAGCAAATCACCAGAAAATCATTGTTTTATTAAGTCTCTTCTTTCTTTAAAAAACACATAATAAATAATGTAAGATTATTCATTGTTTTTAATTATGTATAATACAAATACAGCATAAAGCTTAGAGTTAGCAGATCATATCTATTACATTTTAATCTGAAAACATCTGAATTCATTTTATATTCATCACTAAAACTGCAATTTACAGATTACACATGAACACCTCATGAAATGTTCTCCTGTTCACTGAGCAGAGCCTGAACGCATCACACTAACTGAATCTGGTTGGTTACACGTTAGCTCTCCTGTTGATGGTTGTTTAGTGTTTTAATGGGTGTCATTAATGTAAGGTCTGTATGCTAATGAGCTGTAAGGTGGATCAATATGGATTTCTAGTTATAGTGACATGTATTTTTTTAGGTAATGCGTAGCCTCAACCTGTGACTCGGCGTCGTGCCTCAGGAACAGCTGCTATGAATCTTAGATCAGACTCTTTCCTTTTGATCTTTCAATCGATCCGTCGTATCACTGTGTAACGCCGCCTTATCTGATCTGCTCCTCCTCTGCTCCTCAGAGAAGAACGGTCTATCTTTCCTGGAGACGTCGGCTCTGGACTCCACCAACGTTGAGACGGCCTTCCAGACCATCCTGACAGGTAACCCCCCCCCGCCAGAACCCCCTTATTTCTCTCTGTGTACATCAACTTAAAAAGAACATCTGCATACTTTCAGACCTAAACAGCACAAATAATTTGAATAAAGTCCTATTAATTCAGAAACAAGAGGAATTAATGTTTTAAATTGGGGACTCTTTTCAGCAGCAGATGGATCCATCATTTTTAATAACTTGCAGCATTTGAATGAGAAGGTTCAGCAAGTTGGGTTCCAGGAGCCGACCCTCCAAAAAGTCATGTGTTGTACTACAAAGGTTGAAAATCCTGTATCTTGGCTGCTAAATATTTACTTTAATATAGATTTAGAAGACCTGGTTGTAAAGGTCACTCTGTCTGCTTAGGACGATGAGAAATGTTGTCTGTATTAATAATGATGTTCTCCACATGTTCACCCCCCCCCATCAGAGATCTACCGCATTGTCTCCCAGAAGCAGATGTCGGAGCGCCAGGAGAGCGACATGTCGCCTAGCAACAACGTGGTCAACATCCAAGTTCAGCCCACCGAGAACAAACCAAAGATGCAGTGCTGTCAGAACATCTAGCCCAGCTCTATCTGCTCCCCCCCCTCATCCCCCCGCCCTATCTTCTCCTCTCTCTTTCTCTTCCCACCCCCCCCCCCCCCAAAGAAAATAGACTGCCTCGCTCGTACCGCGTGGTGTGTGAGCAACGAGCCACAGCTTCCAGGCTGCGACCCGGACTCTGCATCCCTCTGTACCCCCCCCCCCCCCCCCGCTCCTTCCTACTTTTCCCAGGTAAATACATCCCAGTATAAAATGTCATGGGGTGACCCCCCCCCCCCCCTCCAAGCAGAGCCCTCTGTTGTTAGGCTCCTGCAGGACAGCAGGCGTTTCATATCACTTTAGATTCATTACTGTCGATGCGCTGACGTGTCACGAAATGTCTTAAAATATGAATGTGATTTGTTTTCTTTCTTCATACTTTGTGATGATTTCTCCACATTTTTTATGAACTCGCTCGTCTTGTCTCCTATATCGACTTATGGTATGTATATGAATTTAAAGCACATCTAAGTTGTATTCCCATAGACAAACACCCCCCCACTCTCTCTTCTTTAGTGCAATGTACTGTTTTGGAAAAACCACATGGATTGTATCGAGCGCAGCGTTTTGAGAAATTCAACCTTTTTTTTTTACTTCTTGTTGTGCATTGGCGTTGCCGCGGTAACAGTCAGATGAGAAGTTGAAGTCTTCATAGAAAACAAAAGATGGCCGCCGCGTGGTGAAATCTGGAGTCCAATGTGTCGTTTTTAAAGCTGAACGTCGGGGCTTCGTTGGTCCTAAAGGCGGCCATGTTGGACCACCCACTATGCAGAAACCAGCACATGGCTGTTTGTGTCCTTGTGCACTTCTACAGCACATGAAGCAGGAGTAGATGATTCAGCACCGTCTTAGTTATGCTCGGCACCCAACCACAGAACTGTAGGGAGGAAGTAGGAAAAGGAAACGCAAGGCTCAACCCGTCGCAATCTGCCACCTGACTCTTCACACCGCTGCTTGATTTAAGATATTTTTGTTGGGAGAATCTGCACCTCGGTGCCACTTAAAAAAGAACCAAAAGATGCTTTGGGCTCGGCTGCTTTCGAAACCTCGCTTTCCTCGACTCCTTTTTCCTCGGAGAGAGGAGTCGAGGAAACATCTTTCCCCCCCGTCACATTACGCCTACGTACACCAAGCTGCCTCTGACTTCAACACAACGCATGGCTTCCTGTTACGACTGACACTCCGGGTCGTATCGCCTTACGTAGCCAACATTTAGCGTCCTGCCGCGTGCTAGGCTATGCTATGCTAGCTAGCGTGACGAGCTAGCTGTCGCGATGCCTGATGGGGTTGGCGGACGTGTACAATGCCTGACCTGTGTGTGTGTGTGTGAGACGGAGTGTGTATTTAGAGGCAGCAGGTTGATGGGTAGCTGTGCAGCATGTGACGCTCGGCTGGCGGTGCCAATGGCGTTTTTTGGGGGGGGTCTTTCCTCTTCCTTGGACAGACGGCAGCGCCAGCCGAGCTCCTCCGGACTCACTTAGCTGCCAATCTGGACGATTTCCTCCCTCCTGGAAATATGATTTCTGATCCTGTTCCTCCATTGTTCTGTGTTTCTTTATTTTTTTTTACTATATTGAACTCTATAAATGATGTAATTCCAGTGTAAACGTGTTCGAAATGAAATTATGTCATTTCAACGGATTTGAAGGGGTTAAATGTGAGAGGGGGGTCAAAATGAATGGTTTTATGTTTTTGTACAGATTGATAAATTGTACAATTGTGTCTATATCTTAAGTTATCAGTTCATCTTAATAAAGCGCACCAGTCATAAACCTTTACATGCTTGTATTTCTTGGGTTCTTTAAGAGTTTATTCCACCTGCCTTTAACTAAAAATGCTGACCATGAGATTTAATTCTGCTGAGTAAAGTCCGAACTTCAGGTGTTAAAGCTGCCTTCTCTCTACTGAACAGTCGCCCCCCAGGTCGGAAAACACTGATTTACCAAATGAACATCATGCTGTATTGAAGAAAACTTGAAACTAAAGATTCAGACCATAAACTCATGTTTACTGAGGGAATAAATAAAGAGTCACTTTCTTTTAGATTTTGATCGGATCAGAGGAGTCGCCCCCTGGAGGTCATTAGAGAGCTTCACAGCTTTTAATGAGGTTGGCTTCATTCCGCCATGCTAAACACGCTCTAAACTCATTAGCACACACAAATGTAATGAGATCTGTAGGTTTTTGGTGATAAATCAAAAAATTGGACTAATTGAAATGTTGAGAAAGTCAGAGAACTTCACCAGTTCATCTTCATTTGATCACTTCATCACTTGATGAAGAGTCAAAAGGATTCATCCTCAACCATAAATGTCCGAAGCAATACATTTTGCTGAAATGGCTAATCCAAGATCAATAGTTCTCATATTGCTGATGAATGTGGTTGTGTGTGATCATCTCGCAGGTGATGGTGGACCCCTGACACCTAAAACCAACTCAACACCATGACAACTAAATCTGAGGAGCAAGGTTGTTAAAAAGAGGCGATATGATGATTACTAAACGCCAGCTGCGGTGTAAAAGGATATGACTCCACTCCCCTGAGCTACAACAACTTTATTCACTTTTATAACACTTAGTACTCAGTACATCAACTGAAGCTGAAACTATTTGGGTCAAAGACGTACGAGCAAGATAACATCAGAGCAAAGGGAGCGACATTTGGGAAACCGAACGTTTCCCAACCGTCACACTGATTAAGTCACACTGACTAAGTGTCAGTGTGACTTAATCGAACGTGTCAACGTTGGGATGGAAGTAACTTTGTCAACTCGTGTGTTTAAGTTACTTCCATCCCAACGTTGACACGTTATTGCCAAAGCATAATTATTATCATTTTAAATAAAGGAAAATGTGACATGTGAGAAATACACATTTTCATTATGTTTGGTAACAGAAATTCAACGATTCTGTAACAACATTAATTCATTAAATGTGAACACGTGGCTTTAATCCGCCAGTAAACAGAGTAGAAGAAGAAGAAAAGGACACCTGTAATTCCACTGTTTGGCCACTAGGTGTTGAATTTAAGCCTGGTGCACTTCAGTCCTCCAATGAACGTGGACAGAGGTCTTCAGTAATGACTTTAAACAGTTCTTTCATGTCAGGTTGTGCGTCCGGAGACCAAGACAAAATAAATATAGAGACGATATGAGGTGTCAGAAGATAATTCCTGTGAGTTCCACTGTTTGTCGATAAAACACATCAAACAGGCGTTCTGTGCGTGATGGTCGTAGTTTTTATTGTATTTTGCCATTTCATAAAAAAAGCTGCATAAAAAATGTGGTTAGATAGACGACTGTACATGTTCTTGTAGCTTTGAACTTTGACCTCCAGACAACAAATTCATCCGAGCTGGAACTATTTAGTTAAATATGGTTGAAGATCTTTTTGACAATCGATTATTCGATTGTGTGTAAATGTGCTGCTTTACTCTGGATGTGAAGACGACGTTGTGCACATCGATTCATTGAAAATCATCAACCGACAGGTTGCTCCCATGTTTACAACGAGAGGAAATAGTAAGGTAATATCGGATCTATTGTTGGCATGCACAAGAACTAATGAAAGGAAATCACAGTAATAAATGCTAGTGCACAGAACAACGGGGATCCGTCCTTTAAATATGTCAACAGGAAATAAGAGACATGTGGAAAAATACCACAGTGACTCCGGGCCTCCGGGCCGGGTAGGGGCTTCCTGGTGCTCCCGGAACAACGTTCCCGCCCAAACAAGATGTGCACACGGGGGTGGAGCCTCCCGCCACTCCGGCCGGGTCGGGGGGGTCGGGGTGGGGGGGGGCTCCGGGTCGGAACCACGGAGCGGCGGTGGGTTGTCAAACGGAGAGTCTCCCGCTCAGCAGCTTCCGCCTCCTGGGACAAAACTGGGAGGTACTGGTCCAGTCCAGTCTGGCGTGGCGGGGGTTGAGGTGGGGGGGGTGGGGGGGGCGTGTCTAGAGCAGCGAGCTGGTGGGGCTGCCGGGCAGCGCGAGGCCGAGGCTGTGAGACGGGCTCGGGCGCATCGGCAGCAGGTCGTAGTGGCTCGGGATGTGGCTGTTCCTGGGCAGATCGTACGGGTTCTGAGGGTAGCAGCCCGCCCCCTGCACCACGCTGATGCTTGGTTCTGGGGGGGGGGGGGGGGGGGGGGGGGGGTCAGTTAGTCAGTCAGGATTACATCTTCTCTTGGTTATTATTATTTGATGACAGTCTCAGTGGCTGATGGATGAAACGTAGCCAACACTCAGGATCAACAGGTTTAAGTCGACTAATCATTTAATCCACTCATCAGAAAACATTCACATTAATAAAAACACTTAAATAGTTTTCAGCCCTCAGTTAATACATTTTAATTTGTAGAAGGAAGAAAGCTTTTGCTCTTTCACACTAGATTCAGCAACTTTTAGTTCTTTAAATACAAACTGTGTGTAACTGTAGCCTTTACTGTCACCACATCTTGGACCATGTGAATAACGTGACGTACCCATGTCGTAGATGTTCCTGGTGGGCGCGGCGGCGGTCGTCGTCGTGGCGACGGCGGCGGGGGGGCAGCAGTGCGTCCCGCGGTCCCGGTGACCCGGCGACTTCATCTCCACGTAGCTGCTCTCCGAGGGCTTGCAGGCGGCTGTGCGCGTCGCTGATGGTGGCGTACGGGTTCTCGCTGTCCAGGGAGCAGGTGGAGGACAGCGAGCCCTTCATGTAGTCTGGGGGTCAAAGAGCACGCCGCGCGTTAGGAGATCAAAGGAGGAGGATGTTCTTCAGGATGAGAGACGGCGAACGACAGGTTTAACAAAGATGAACTAGAACAAGCAGCTTTTAGAGTCATCAGACGCAGGTCAAACGCTGCTGGACTACTTTTAGCGGCGGATGAACACGCGTTTGTTTTGTTCCTGGAGGAGGGTTACGTGTTAGAGTCATTGCATGAAGGTCAACATTCACAAGCAGATGAAGCAGGAGAGAAGAAGCAGCATTCAGTTACTGAGAAGGAAAGACCTCCACTGGGTGACTTTTGGGAGGGGGGGTCGGGGGGGGGGGGGTCAAAGCAGAGAAGGAGAAACACACATGAAGTGGGGGGGGGACCTGCAGAGACACAAACACACGTTGCAGGCGTGACTCTGGAGAGGCATCGAGGGGGGGGCAGGATCCCAGAGGGGGTCATGCTGCACGCGGCGGCGTCTCCTCCTAAAAAACAACATTGACAACTTCCAGGTGAGTCAAAGCACTTTGTCCTTCTGATTAAGTCACACTGACTAAGTCACACTGATTAAGTCACACTGACTAAGTCACACTGACTAAGTCACACTGATTAAGTCACACTGACTAAGTCACACTGACTAAGTCACACTGACTAAGTCACACTGATTAAGTCACACTGACTAAGTCACACTGATTAAGTCACACTGACTAAGTCATACTGACTAAGTCACACCGACTAAGTCACAGTGACTAAGTCACACTGATTAAGTCACACTGATTAAGTCACAGTGACTAAGTCACACTGATTAAGTCACACTGATTAAGTCACACTGACTAAGTCACACTGATTAAGTCACACTGACTAAGTCACACTGACTAAGTCACACTGATTAAGTCACACTGATTAAGTCACACTGACTAAGTCACACTGATTAAGTCACACTGACTAAATCACACTGATTAAGTCACACTGACTGAGTCACACTGACTAAGTCACACTGACTAAGTCACACTTACTGTACGTACAGTAGCTAATTTGTATTTACATATGTCATAAGTAGAGGAACCCTTTCAGATAAATATTTACCCCCAAATCATTTAATTTCAAACTAATTCCTGCATTAATTTCCCTTTATTCATATAAATTCTTCCCTTCTCTGGTTCACACTGTGTGAGCACTTTAATTTAAGGAATTACTTAAAGTTCTTCCAGGTTCTTTTTCATACGTCGGATCTAAATCATTCTCTCTTGTGTTTGAGGTTAGAAAGTCGTGGTTATTTTCTGCCAATCGTTCACCTTTTTCTCATCACTTGGGTTTGATTCACGGCCCCCATCCGTGTGCAGTGAAATGTGCTCTTTGGTGAACGACTTAAGGACACTTGTCGTCCAACAACATTTCGATAAAGTTTGAATCGTCCCAATCGATTGATCCCTCTCGCTGCACTGTCCGGGAGAATCAGACATTTAGTCATTTAGGAAGCAACATTTAGTCCTGATCTGAATAGTTGCAAAAACAAGCTGATCAAATGCTCCATGATCAATAAGATAATCCGAAGAGATGCTTCGAAGCAAACGGCTTCACATGAGGTTCAGAGGGCAGGCGGGGCAGTGATTGGCCGAGGGAACTGTTCAGGCAAGGGGATTGGCTGGGGAGTCGGAGGTTGATGAGGTCACGTGGGGTCGCCCCCCCCACCGTACCTCGGTAGCACGGCTCCACGTGGTAACTGAAGCGCCGGTCGATGCAGTAAACACCTGCAGAACAGAAAGACAAAATAAAACGGTTATTTCCTCTGGACTATTTATGAAGTCACTTCCTCTTTTCTTTGGGTTATGAATTGACTTCATTCTGTTCTCGTATTTGTATTCCATCCTCTGTGTGAAGCCTCCACTCGGCCTCCCTTCAGACCAATGACATGAAATCATCTTTTTAATTGATTTAAGGGATAGAAATGAGATTTATCTATTTATCTAACACTTATTTTTTGGATGAACTACTTTACTTAAAACAATCTACAAAACACTGAAGAATATGGTTTTAAATCAGTTTTTGAGAAGATGTATTGATTATGTTTCAGTCCTCACATTGTTCTGCAGGAACTGTTGCATTCCTCCTAGAGTAAAACAAACAGGAAGTGGACTGACCCAGCTCGCTGAGGTTACAGTATGCCCCCCACTCCGGAGCGCTGTTCCTGTGCCGCTTCTTCTTCATCTGGGGAACACACAGAGAGGGAGAACACGTTAGCAAGCACACGCTAAAAACATGGTCAGAGGAATGACAACTGACAAGCTGTTAGAGACAGGAACTAGAGGAACTACAGGAGCTAAAGGAACTAGAGGAACAACAGGAGCTAAAGGAACTAGATGACCTACAGGAGCTACAGGAACTAGAGGAACTACAGGAGCTAAAGGAACTAGATGACCTACAGGAGCTACAGGAACTAGAGGGACTACAGGGACTAAAGGAACTAGAGGAGCTACAGGAACTAAAGGAACTAGAGGAGCTACAGGAACTAGAGGAACTACAGGAACTAAAGGGACTAGAGGAGCTACAGGAGCTACAGGAACTAGAGGAGCTACAGGAGCTAAAGGAACTAGAGGAACTACAGGAGCTAAAGGAACTAGAGGAACTACAGGAGCTAAAGGAACTAGATGACCTACAGGAGCTACAGGAACTAGAGGAACTACAGGAACTAAAGGAACTAGAGGAGCTACAGGAACTAAAGGAACTAGAGGAGCTACAGGAACTAGAGGAACTACAGGAACTAAAGGGACTAGAGGAGCTACAGGAGCTACAGGAACTAGAGGAGCTACAGGAGCTACAGGAACTAGAGGAACTACAGGAGCTACAGGAACTAGAGGAACTACAGGAGCTAAAGGAGCTACAGGAACTAGAGGAACTACAGGAACTAAAGGAACTAGAGGAGCAACAGGAGCTACAGGAACTAGAGGAACTACAGGAGCTACAGGAACTAGAGGAACTACAGGAACTAAAGGAACTAGAGGAGCTACAGGAACTAAAGGAACTAGAGGAACTACAGGAACTAAAGGAACTAGAGGAGCTACAGGAACTAAAGGAACTAGAGGAACTACAGGAACTAAAGGAACTAGAGGAGCTACAGGAACTAGAGGAACTACAGGAACTAAAGGAACTAGAGGAGCTACAGGAACTAGAGGAACTACAGGAGCTACAGGAACTAGAGGAACTACAGGAGCTACAGGAACTAGAGGAACTACAGGAGCTAAAGGAACTAGAGGAGCAACAGGAGCTACAGGAACTAGAGGAGTTACAGGAACTAGAGGGACTACAGGAACTACAGGAACTAAAGGAACTAGAGGAGCTACAGGAACTAGAGGAGCTACAGGAGCTACAGGAACTAGAGGGGCTACAGGAGCTACAGGAACTAGAGGAACTACAGGAGCTACAGGAACTAGAGGAGCTACAGGAACTAGAGGAGCTACAGGAGCTACAGGAACTAGAGGAACTACAGGAGCTAAAGGAGCTACAGGAACTAGAGGAACTACAGGAGCTAAAGGAACTAGAAGAACTACAGGAACTAGAGGAACTAGAGGAACTACAGGAGCTACAGGAACAAGAGGAGCTACAGGAGCTACAGGAGCTAAAGGAACTAAACGAACTAGAGGAGCTACAGGAGCTACAGGAACTAGAGGAACTACAGGAGCTACAGGAACTAGAGGTACTACGGGAACTAAAGGAACTAGAGGAACTACAGGAACTAAAGGAACTAGAGGAGCTACAGGAGCTAAAGGAACTAGAGGAACTACAGGAGCTACAGGAACTAGAGGCACTACAGGAACTAAAGGAACTAGAGGAGCTACAGGAACTAGAGAAACTACAGGAGCTACAGGAACTAGAGCAACTACAGGAGCTACAGGAACTAAAGGAACTACAGGAGCTACAGGAACTAGAGGAACTACAGGAGCTAAACGAACTAGAGGAGCTACAGGAGCTACAGGAACTAGAGGACCTACAGGAGCTACAGGAACTAGAGGAACTACAGGAGCTAAAGGAACTAGAGGAACTACAGGAGCTACAGGAACTAGAGGTACTACAGGAGCTACAGGAACTAGAGGAATTACAGGAGCTACAGGAACTAGAGGAACTACAGGAGCTACAGGAACTAGAGGAACTAGAGGAACAAGAGGAACTACAGGAGCTACAGGAACTAGAGCAACTAGAGGAACTACAGGAGCTACAGGAACTAGAGGAACTACAGGAGCTACAGGAACTAGAGGAACTAGAGGAACAAGAGGAACTACAGGAGCTACAGGAACTAGAGCAACTAGAGGAACTACAGGAGCTACAGGAACTAGAGGAACTAGAGGAACTAGAGGAACAAGAGGAACTACAGGAACTACAGGAGCTACAGGAACTAGAGGAACTACAGGAGCGAAACGAACTAGAGGAGCTACAGGAACTAGAGGTACTACGGGAACTAAAGGAACTAGAGGAACTACAGGAACTAAAGGAACTAGAGGAGCTACAGGAGCTAAAGGAACTAGAGGAACTACAGGAGCTACAGGAACTAGAGGCACTACAGGAACTAAAGGAACTAGAGGAGCTACAGGAACTAGAGAAACTACAGGAGCTACAGGAACTAGAGCAACTACAGGAGCTACAGGAACTAAAGGAACTACAGGAGCTACAGGAACTAGAGGAACTACAGGAGCTAAACGAACTAGAGGAGCTACAGGAGCTACAGGAACTAGAGGACCTACAGGAGCTACAGGAACTAGAGGAACTACAGGAGCTAAAGGAACTAGAGGAACTACAGGAGCTACAGGAACTAGAGGTACTACAGGAGCTACAGGAACTAGAGGAATTACAGGAGCTACAGGAACTAGAGGAACTACAGGAGCTACAGGAACTAGAGGAACTAGAGGAACAAGAGGAACTACAGGAGCTACAGGAACTAGAGCAACTAGAGGAACTACAGGAGCTACAGGAACTAGAGGAACTACAGGAGCTACAGGAACTAGAGGAACTAGAGGAACAAGAGGAACTACAGGAGCTACAGGAACTAGAGCAACTAGAGGAACTACAGGAGCTACAGGAACTAGAGGAACTAGAGGAACTAGAGGAACAAGAGGAACTACAGGAACTACAGGAGCTACAGGAACTAGAGGAACTACAGGAGCTAAACGAACTAGAGGAGCTACAGGAACTAGAGGTTTCTGTCACTTCAAGGCTGGGTTATTTTTTCAGCGCCATACGTTGCTACTTGTGGACGGCGATGGTCACGCTATATGTTTGTAAATCTGAAATGTTCAGTGAGATTTTAATGACGTGACTGAAGTGAAGTGACTGATTCTCTGAAACAAAACTGTTGCTGCTATAAAAAAACAATGCTTTGTTTTATCTAAATTGTACATAACTTCTTATGTTTCTCGCGTTCTATATATATATATAGATATATATATATATCTATATATATATATATATCTATATATATATATATATCATAAGAGTAGCTCCTACTTGAACAACCATCCTAATGTTAATTCTTTTGGAAAGGAAGGACCAAGCAGAGCGTCATGATACCCAACCTCTGAGGTCGAAGCAAACCAGTACAAGCCGTGAAGCCATGTAGAACCCACCTTGGCGGCGCCCCTCCTCTCCGGCTGGGTGTAGCAGGCGGCGTAGCTGCAGGGGCCCAGGGTCCGGTAGCTGGGGTTGGAGAAGCACCCGACCACGGAGCTGCTACTGGGAGAAGACTCTGGAGAGGAGAGCAGGCCTGTGCACTGCAGCCCTGCTGTCACCACAACCGGCACACGTTCTTAAACCAGTCCTCCTCCCCCCCAACGGAAATACATAGGAACACGCACGCCGAGAGCGCACAAGGTCACAGGGTGGCCATAAAGGAACGCCATAAAGGAACGCCATAAAGGAACGCCATAAAGGAACGCCATAGAGGAACGCCGGCTTGAACCAAGACGAGGAACTTCAGCCAAGAGGAACATTTTCTTTACCTCATTATTTCTGCCAATGAGCAACACGTTCATGCAGATCATCACGCAAAAAACACTTTCTCTGAAGTCATTGTAAATTTGTATAACAACAAAAAAACCTTTTCTGACATTTTATACATTTGACCAATAGTTTAAACCACGATGCGGTCATGGTTGGGGGGGGGAGGGGGGGGGGGGTCCAGCCTGCTGGGAGGAATAAAGGAAACAGAAGAGCGCCCTGCGATTGGCCCGTCTTTTACCTGACAGCGAGTAGTCGGTGGAGTTGAGGTGCAGCGCCGGCGTGTAGGCAACGCTCGGCACTTGGTGGCCCTTCTCTTTCTGCCGGTACCGGAACCAGACCACCAGGCCCAGCATGGCCACGATGAGCAGCAGCAGGAAGACGATGCCCAGGACGGCGCCGGCCGACTGGCGCTCCAAAGCCAGGGCCGGGCTGATCTTGGTGTAGGGGTTCAGCTCCTCCATCATCAGAGCCGCTGAGGGGAAATCAGAGAGCAGGTTGAGCACCTGATCTCCACCTTCAACCAGTCCTCATGCAAGCTGCATCAAACCCCCCCCCCCCCCCCGCCGCTCACCCTGGTCACAGCGGATGCCCTTGAAGCCGGCGCTGCAGTAGCAGGTCCCCGTCACGTAGTCGCAGGTTCCGTTGTTCATGCACTCGCACAGCTGCTGGCAGCCGTAGCCGAACGTCCCCGCGGGACACTCTGGATCAAAGAGGGGGGGGGGGGGGGGGGGTAAGCAGTAAGACGTAAAGAAGTATGGTTGGTAGTGAGTTAGTAAATGTGCAACACACACACACACACACACACACACACTCACACACACACACACACTCACTGAGCTCGCAGCTCTGTCCCATGAAGCCCGTCCTGCAGGAGCACTGCCCCCCCAGGTGGTCGCAGTCCGCCCCGTTCTGACAGCGGCACACTTCAGCACAGCGGGAGCCGTAGAACCCGGCCGGGCAGCCTGGAGGGGGGCAGTGGGGATGGGGGGGGGGGGGGGGGCACATCAGCTGTTCAGAGATGAGTCTGAAGCAGCTTTCACAGCCAATCGCTAATCAGTTCAGTCACAGAGGATCAGCAGATTAAACCAAACCCAGAAAAACGTATTAAACTTTAAATCTTCTTTTATTTAGATGTAGTTCCTGCAGCTCTCTTCAGGTCTGAATCACCGGCTGATTATGAGAAGTGGATGTAGTCATGGCAACGTTTATATCTTGACATTTGTATTTTTGCTGTATGTAGGATGTAGTTAGTTTTATCTGCCACCAGATGGAGGTGCAAGCATGAGAGGATCAAAACTGTAATAAACTGAGAGCCAATCCACGATGTGCTCTGACACGCAGCCCAGGAGACTATCACCGCCTCCCTTATTAGATGTGTGTGTATGTGCGTGCGTGCGTGTGTGTGTGTATGTCTGTGCACATGTGTGTGTGTGTGAGATGCGTACGCTGAGTGCAGAAGAGGCCCGTCCATCCCGAGCTGCAGTCACACTCTCCGTCCGTGGCGCTGCACTGGGCTCCGTTGTGACAGTTACATGTGTGGATGCAGTCTGGACCCCATGAGCCCTGAGGACACGCTGTCCCCACACACACACACACACACACACACACACAGATACAGATGTCAGCGTCATGAGGACCGACTTGAAGACCGGGACGGTCTGTGCTTCCATTAGCTTCACAAGTGATGAGGTGATTGTGGAAGCTCTGTTCGATGCCAGATGTCACAGCCAATGGAATAATTGGCTCCATTTAATATTTTTTTAGTCTTCTCTGATTGGCTGATGATCAACCCGGGAGAGAGGGGAGGTGTGTTACGTTTAGAGCAGTCCCCGCCGATCCATCCGGGGAAGCACTGGCAGGAGCCGTCGATGGGGTTACACGAGCCGTTGTTGCTGCACGAACACGCCTCAGCACACGCCTTACCGAACCGCCCCCCGGGACACACTGTGAGGACCGCACACACACACACACACACACACACAGTGTCAGGTAAACTGCCAATCGGATCATTAAGCTTCTTCGAGGAACATTTTTACACTTTTAAAAAACTTTTAGATCCCTGGTCACATTTCGTTTGCAGGTCATTGTTGAATTTTAACAGTTGTTGCTGTTTTATCATTAAAAAAAAAAAAATTCACTTTGTTGAAGAAACTTATTTTCTTTTCTTGATAAAAAGATTAAAAATATATTTTCATTACTATTTTAGTCTAATAAATGAAACCACTTAATGTCATCAATAGATCTGTTTAATTTTACTCATGCAATCGTAATCTGTAATCAATCGTAATCAACTATAATCACTGAGAGACAAGAAGAAAGAAAACTGTTAATCTAAGATAATAATTTAAAAGAGATTTGATTCGAGTGAATAGAAAGCAGCATAAAACTCACGTTAATCTCTGTTATCGCTGAACTTACAGTATCTTTATTTGACTCACTTTCTGTTTTTTGCGATGTGCAATCATGAAACATGAAGATGAATCTTTGTTCTGATGGTTCTTAATGTGATTAGAGTCCGTGCAGAAAGCAGCACCAAGGGGAGAAGAACGTGTTCATCATTCCAGGAAGCTTAAGGATGTGGTACTTGTACTTGTTTTCCATGTTCGGATGCGTGGATGTGGTCGCACAGCGAGATCACTTATGGATGTGCTCGGGGGCTTTTTGATTATTGCCAATTAGAAGGAGAGAACGAGCTGCTCCTCTTCAGCGGTTAGTTCGGTCTGAACTGAAGTCTGTGAGTTCATGGAGATGGAAGCGTTATTAACATCTGGACGGTGGTTGTTCCTGCCAACCGCTGCTACGGTCGTCTTCAGTAGAAGTCACATTAATACTACTGATTGGTCATTTTCACTTATTCAATTATTCTGCTTACTTGGAATTTGTGATTTTGTGCTCATGTGCGGTGTTACAGCAGAACGTTTAAAAACAACGGCTCCAAACTAACAAAATGTTCATTTTAAGGATGTTTGTGTGATTGTGACAGATGCAGTGTGTAGTCGTCCTCTTGAAACAAACGTGTGCTATAAATATATAGTTCATGTAGATATTCATTTCTTTACATTACTCGTCTCCACTCATTTACATTCCACCTGTTGCACAACGTATGGTCTCCATTAAAGGAGACATTAGTGCGGTTTCCCTTCAGAAGGACAATCATCCCCAACAAAGATCATCATAGCGCTTTAATGAAGTCCTTCCTCTTACGTAACAGCGACCAGCGTATGAGTGGTGTCTGAAAGGTCTGGATCAAAGGGACGCGTAGAAGTAATTAGCAGACTGTTGAGACTGCAGCTCTTTCACTGATTTTCTACATGTTTGGAACTTATTTCCACTGAAGAACAACCAAAGGATAAGAATTGGTTTCAAATGTCTCTAAACAGTTGCCATCGGCAACCTGTCGACCCTCGCCGCGGAGCCGTGGTCCAGAGCGATGTTATAACCCTGCAGTCATGAGTGTTTACGGCAGCTCATCTTCAGGTACAATCTGCAGCTCAATATAGATTAAACAAACGATGAATTAAACAATGAACTGAAACAACACCTTTTATGAAGTTAAAGCTCCTGATGTCTCATCAGTTTCTTCCCACATGTCGCAATGGAAACTTACTATTTATAGAATTTGTTTTGTCATTACCGTGTGTTATTATTTCCTCTCATGTACGAGCAGGAGGCAACGAGAGCTGACAGGTCGTACAGAAGGACCCCCCCAACCCTCGCCCCCCCAGAAACAGCAGAAGAATGGATGATGTGGGACACGGTCCTCATGTTTAATGACAATGAATATTTCACCACATTCGCAGCTTAGGATCCTCAATCGAAGAATCAACACCTGTTTGACCCCCCAGGATGAAGCCAATCTGAAATAATGAGGTGGGGGGGAACCCTTGGTAGGTGGGGGGGGGGGGGTTAAGGGCGGCAGAATGAGATTTAGTCTTCTATCACCCGGTGAAATGTAGACACACAAGTGCTCTGCCTTCTTCTCTGCTTATAGACTGGAATTTAATTAGAGGTGTTGAGGGCATCAAGTGAGACGTGAGACCGATCCGACCGCTCCGTGGGGGTTCATCAGAGCAGCGAACGGCATAGAGCGAAAATACCACACAGACAACCCCCCCCCCCCCCCCCCCCGGCATCTCAAAGTCCAATCCATCAGATATATCACCTCCGGTTCTGCTACTGATAGAGGACAGGAGGACAGACGAAGGACAGAGGACATAGGAGGCTCATTTTCTGCACCCCATGTCAGCAGCATGTGACCTCATTTGCATACAGGTAAATAACAGCATGCGCCGTAGGAACCGTTGAATCCGTGGAGTGAAGTTAAGATAAATGGAATGAACCTTAAGTTAAGATAAGATAAACTGAATGAACCTTAAGTTAAGATAAGATAAACTGAATGAACCTTAAGTTAAGATAAGATAAACTGAATGAACCGTAAGTTAAGATAAGATAAACTGAATGAACCTTAAGTTATGATAAGATAAACTGAATGAACCTTAAGTTATGATAAGATAAACTGAATGAACCTTAAGTTATGATAAGATAAACTGAATGAACCTTAAGTTAAGTTAAGATAAACTGAATGAACCGTAAGTTAAGTTAAGATAAACTGAATGAACCTTAAGTTAAGTTAAGATAAACTGAATGAACCTTAAGTTAAGTTAAGATAAACTGAATGAACCTTAAGTTAAGTTAAGATAAACTGAATGAACCTTAAGTTAAGTTAAGATAAACTGAATGAGCCTTAAGTTAATCTAAGATAAACTGACCTTGATTGCACAGCGAGCCGAAGAAGCCGGGCAGACATTCACAGTGGCCGCTGACGTGGTGACACGCCCCGTCGCTATGGATACACTGAGGGCAGGACCGGGCGCAGCGCTGTCCGTAGAAACCAGGCGAACAGGCTGCACACACACACACACACACACATACACACACACACACAGACACACATAGACACACACGCACACACACACACACACACACACACACACACACATTGTGTGAGAAAAGGCCATTTCAGAGTCTGAAGGGAACTGATTGGTTATCTGATTAGTTCTTTGATCATTTCAATAATGGATTTCATGGTCCACTTAGTCTCAATTTAAGTTCATAAACTACACATATATGAAAGCTTACATATATATAAATATATATACCCATCTATAGAGGTATATATATTTACAGTGTCCCGTCGTCTCATCTCCCCCCTCTTTGAGGAGGTCTAATCGGTGGTGATGGTACACAGTCCATCAAGATTCTGCTTTGTGCCCCCCCGCCCCACCATGAGCGTCTGGACGTGGGGGGGGGCCTTAGCATCTCTGCCCCGGGATCCTCCTGTCAGTCCAACCAAGACTTTTATATTCAAAGAGCTTCTGCAGAGAAGAAATGTGCTTCAAACTAACTCTGGAATCCTCGTGTCAGACAGAAGACGATGGAACTGCTTCTGGAGAGCTTTCACACAGAAGCTCCTCCGCCGCACTGCAGCATGTGTGTGTGTGTGTGTGTGTGTGTGTGTGTGTGTGTGCGTGTGTGTGTGTGTGCGTTCCTTTACTTCTTCTGCAGTTGGTGCCCCGGTAGCCCGGCGCACACACACAGGATCCATCCTCTGGGGAGCAGGAGCCTCCGTTCTCACAGGTGCAGCTGATGGAGCAGTTGGGTCCCCAGCGGCCCTCCTCACACACACTGTCACAATGGACACCTGCAGGAAACACACACATGCAGACACACACACACACACACACACACGCAGAGCTTTGAGTGGGCTTTGTTCTCAGCTCCCCGGCTTTTTAAGTGGAGTGACTTCACAGAGGTTTTAGATGTGTCACTTGAACTTGAAGGAGAGAGAATGATGCAAAGAAATAAGATTAGCGAGAGGCGGGGAGGGAGGGGGGAGGGGCGAGGAGAGGTGGGGGGGGGCGGGGGGTTGGGTGAAGGACAGATGTGACAGAGACATCTTATCTAAGGAAACAGTTGTAATTTAGCGGTTATATTCTATTGAATTCTTACTGTCAAGAAATAAGTGGGTGTATCAACTCAAATGAATCATATCATTATAAATCATATTAATTAAACCAATCAAGTCTGCATTCTGCGTAGTGACCAGCAGGGGGCGACTTCTCTGCTCCCATAGACGTCTATGAGGAAATGACTCTACTTCTGTGTAGTGACCAGCAGGGGGCGACTCCTCTGCTCCCATAGACGTCTATGAGGAAATGACTCTACTTCTGTGTAGTGACCAGCAGGGGGCGACTCCTCTGCTCCCATAGACGTCTATGAGGAAATGACTCTACTTCTGTGTAGTGACCAGCAGGGGGCGACTCCTCTGCTCCCATAGACGTCTATGAGGAAATGACTCTACTTCTGTGTAGTGACCAGCAGGGGGCGACTCCTCTGCTCCCATAGACGTCTATGAGGAAATGACTCTACTTCTGTGTAGTGACCAGCAGGGGACGACTCCTCTGCTCCCATAGACGTCATTGAGGAAATGACTCTACTTCTGTGTAGTGACCAGCAGGGGGCGACTCCTCTGCTCCCATAGACGTCTATGAGGAAATGACTCTACTTCTCTCTTGATTTATTCCCTCAGTAAACATTGTAAACATGAGTTTATGGACTCAGTCTCTAGTTCCAAGTCTTCTTCAATGCAGCATGATGTTCATTTAGTCAATTATCACAAGATGCCTTTTCTTTTTTTTCTTTATTTATAATATATGTTTGAAAATGTAGACATAATCCTTTCATTTGCTCTACTTTTTAATAGTAACATCCCTTCTCAAATGTGAACTGTATGTCACTTAAAAGACTGAACTAATTTCTTACTCTGGATCCTGACCCGAAGCTCAAACACATGTGTTATCACATAATCTGTGTTTGCAAGTTTAAGTTTTGTTTAAACAAGCTTTAAAAAAACTCCTCAAATTAACCCAATGAGACATTTTGCCTTTTAATGATCTGCTAAAGTGTCTCCTTGTTTCATCAGTCTTGCACGTATGTGTGTGTGTGTGTATGTGTGTGTGTGTGTGTGTATGTGTGTGTGTGTGTGTGCCCTCAGTGCTCACAGGGGTCCGTCTGCAGACACTCACATTAAATTCATTGTTAGTTACACTCACGTCCACACAGGGATATATGAAAAGCAGAAGGACGGAGTAAGAATAATGCATGTGCAAATACAGTGTCCCCCCCCCCCTTGCCCCCCCCCCACTCTCCCTGCAGACCGGAGGATCTGCGGCTCATTAGAAACTTCCTTTGACGAGGATTATGAGAGAATACGCGAGTGGGGCACATGCAGCCATTATAACTCAATTAATAAACTACCTCTGAGCCTTAGAGTGGGTGAAAGTGAGGCGATGGAGTTAAAACAAAGAGGAGGAGGTGGAGGAGGAGAAGGTGGAGGGAGAGGAGGTGTGCAGCAACACAAGGAACCCTTCGCTGAGTTTAGTGAGCGCCAACACCTCGCATTCATAAGAGCGTGATGTCCAGGTTTAATTCCACTGTAGAGTTTTTACTTGGCTCCTACTGCCCCAAGTGGTCATCTGAGTAATCGCAGTCGGAGTAAATTCGTCTCTGTCTTCTGGCGTCACAAGACTCATTTGACTCCGTGCCGTGAGCGGAGTATCGATGGACCCGACCCTCCGTGACCCACCTGTCCAGCCTGCGGCGCAGCGGCAGAATCCGCTCACCGGATCGCAGCCGTCGGCGTTGACGCAGTCGCACCTCTCCCCGCAGTCCAGTCCGTACGACCCCTCCTGAAGGGAGACCATTGTTAGGGGAGGTCCGGACGAGGAGCGGGAGCTGGATGCAGGCTGCGCGACACTTACGGAGCAGGGCAGGTCGCAGTACTCCCGCCTCCAGCCCGGGGAGCAGGTGCAGGTGCCGTTGACGGGGTCGCAGGCCGCCGCGTTGGCGCACTGACACGTCTGGTTGCAGCTCGGACCCCAGGTACCACTGGAGCAAGGGAGGGAGCAGTCCACCCCCTGCCAACCTGGACAGGGACACAGTCCAAAGGCCATCAGACGGACGGGTCAAAGGTACGATAAGTCATCACAACTCGCCTCTCGCACTGATAGATGTCTGATTCAGTAATTATCCAAGTACTTTCTGAGATATATAGAGGAAGTAGAGACGGTGTGTAGGTCTCTTGGTAGGGGCCTGTCAATCAGCGTTTGACAGCCCTAAAGCATCCCCCCTAAATCAAGAGAGAAGTAGAGTCATTTCCTCATAGACGTCTATGGGAGCAGAGGAGTCGCCCCCTGCTGGTCACTACACAGAAGTAGAGTCATTTCCTCATAGACGTCTATGGGAGCAAAGGAGTCGCCCCCTGCTGGTCACTACACAGAAGTAGAGTCATTTCCTCATAGACGTCTATGGGAGCAGAGGAGTCGCCCCCTGCTGGTCACTACACAGAAGTAGAGTCATTTCCTCATAGACGTCTATGGGAGCAGAGGAGTCGCCCCCTGCTGGTCACTACACAGAAGTAGAGTCATTTCCTCATAGACGTCTATGGGAGCAAAGGAGTCGCCCCCTGCTGGTCACTACACAGAAGTAGAGTCATTTCCTCATAGACGTCTATGGGAGCAGAGGAGTCGCCCCCTGCTGGTCACTACACAGAAGTAGAGTCATTTCCTCATATACGTCTATGGGAGCAGAGGAGTCGCCCCCTGCTGGTCACTACACAGAAGTAGAGTCATTTCCTCATAGACGTCTATGGGAGCAAAGGAGTCGCCCCCTGCTGGTCACTACACAGAAGTAGAGTCATTTCGTCATTTCCTCATAAACGTCTATGGGAGCAGAGGAGTCGCCCCCTGCTGGTCACTACACAGAATGCAGCTTTGTGCCATTTAAAGGTCTTTGTCGTGAACGGTTTATCCAGATTATTTAAACCCCTTTGTTTGAGGATAAAACTGACAGTGAGCAAACATGAAGCTTCAGTAATAATCCTCCACAGTTTAGCACGGAAGAAAGAGTTAATCCCCAGAAATCAAATGTTGATGTTGGAGAGATTTCCGGGCTGTGAATTAACGTGCTATTAAACACTTGTCTTATACACCATTCATCTCATTTCAGTTATTACTGGCTATTATCCAAAAGAGGGCAACATGGGCTAAAACATTTATTTTTTAATTTACATTAAAAATTGTACGATTGAGTGTCCTGATTTGCCCTCCTTCCTTCGAAAAAAATGACAAAATTCCTTTTGATAGCAGAGCCTCCGGACCCCCTGCAGCCTGGTGCCTCTTGAGAAGAAGAACTGAAAGTGTGTTGAGCTGAATGAATTGTCAGATGTTTGCTCGACACGGATAACACACGTGTGATAAAGCTCTTTAATCAGCCTGAACTTGTGCAGGATAACTTCTCCGCTCTGAAGGAGAAGGACGTCGGGGTGAAGGCCGACGCCCACTTGTTCCTCCCGGAGCTCTCAGATGTCTCCACTCTAATTACCCATGTCCCCCCACCAGCCTCCGCGGGGCATTAATATTTAAGGATGCTTTTATTGAGAGATATTAAGGAGGTGAAGCAGAGAGTAAAGGGTAAAAACTTCCACTGAGGATGGAGGATACATCTATATACACATATATATTTTACATATGTATGTTGACCTGAGCAACAAGCAGGTCAGAGATTTGAGATTCAGAAAAAGAAGAAGTTTAAAAGACTATCAAAGTTCTGAATAAACAAAACCAGCCCCAAAGTTACTGAGACTTCGATCCGAAGCTGACGGCAGAGCGACGAACCTTCTGAGCAGAAGCAGGAGCCGTCCAGGTGCGAGCAGGAGGCGCCGTGGAGGCAGGAGCACGAGGAGCTGCAGTTGGTCCCGTAGAGGCCTGCAGGACAGCGCACGGAGCAGTCGTCCCCCTGAGGACAAACGGACACGGAGACACTTAGGAACTGTGGTAGTGTCCCATCAACAGCTCTGTGTATACTGACTTTAGTTTGGTAACATCGTCCTTCTCATGTTGTGGCTGTAAAGATGTTGCACAGGAGGAGTTTGGTGTTTTTCTGTGTCTGTCCCCATTTGCTTTTGCTATCTGCACTTTGTATTTTCTTTTACTTCTTTCTGTGTTTTATTTCATTTCTTCAAACCTTTTTAACTTGTGGTCCACCTGGACCAGGACTCCCTCCCGGAGGACGGACCGGGTCCTCATTGAACCGTGTTGGTTACACGAAGATTAAATAAATTCCGCCTCCTTCTGCTGACCCTGCAGGACCTTCACCATGTAAACTGCACTAATTAAAGCCGCTGCGCTTCCAACCTGCTGCTTTTAAATTGCTATTAATCTAATATTCACAAAGACAGCCAAATGTGCAAAGACAGGAGAAGCGAGAAGCCTTATTAAAAAAGTTGGTGAATTAAGGACCTAAAAAAAAAACCTTTGTGAATAAATAAGGATAAAGAGTTTCCCGGGGGAAGAAGCAGCTTCCAGAATGGACCTCTGGAACATCAACAAGGCCTCCTGGTATTCATCAGCAAACAGGCCAAGTGAAGCTGGTTCTCTCCTTATGATCCGTATCCGAACACACACTAACGACAAACGCACACAAAACCACGGACCGATTTTCAAAAGTCAACTTTGTCCAAATGACCTCTCAGTAAACCACTGGAGGTCACTGGGGGTCACTGGAGGTCACCAGGAGGCGCTCGGTTAGCGAGGACATCCTGCGTCTGTTACTTCATTTTATGTACATTTTATTAATGAAATGCAAAACAAAAAGGGGTCCGGAGTTCATGAATCCTTTTAGTTGTTTTATGGTCATAACAGACACACTAAGACAAACAGCTGATTGATGTTAGATGTTAAGTGGAGATAAGCCTCCTACATCTGCATCTGCTATCTACTGTTCAAATGACTCATTTTACAACCATTAAATACGGTTTTATCGCTAAATGAACATCATTTCATCCTGATAATAATTAATAGTGAATCATTGATCGTTGGGGCACATTTTCATAATTTACATTTTCTGATTTGTGAAACTGTAAATCTGCAGATTTTAAACCTCGGCTCAGAGTTGAACGTGTCGACAGATATTGATCGTGACCTCGTGTAGATTCTGTCTAAAGCTGGATTTCATCCCTCCGAGTTCAGCTGCTACCGAACAAGCAGAGACCCCCCCCGCCCCCCCCTCGCTGCTCGAGCCAATCATGAGCGTCATCTGCTCTGAGGTGTCTCCTCTCAGCAGGAGGCCTCGCACACACACTCTCTGCTATCGACACACACATGGACTCAATCCATGCCCTTTAATCTCTTCTCTCGCTGCACGGACCAAAGTACACAGTTCACCTCAGAGATGAACACGCTACACCCAGATGTGTTGTAGTCACACACACACACACACACACACACACCTGCACCTGCAGTATTTGTTCCACATTAAGGAACATGTGACTCTGAACCTGCAGCCTCAGCAGCGGTTGATGGATTCATGGCGTGTTTGGAGCATGTTGTGCAAAGTTAAACCACGGCTCCATTTGTAGTTGTGTTTTTCTGGATGAAACCAAGGTTTGAAGGTGCTTTGTGACCATAGTTTTTCATGGTGGGGGGGGGCCAGACCTTCTAAGCCAAACACAGGACGCTTAAAGGATGTGACACGTTGGACTTCATCTCTTCGGTTGATAACAGTAAATAGTTTCATAGTCCTCTGACCCGTTGACCCCCCCCCCCCACTCTGGCGTCTCTACGTCCACTCACCATGAAGCCGGGGGCGCACAGGCAGGCCCCCGTCACGCCGTCGCAGTCGGCCCCGTTGACGCAGGCGCACGGCGCCCTGCAGCCCTCGCCGTAGTAGCCCGCCGGGCAGGTCTCGTTGCAGTAAAGCCCCGCCCACCCCGCCGCGCAGGTGCACTCGCCCGACAGAGGGTGGCAGCTGGGGGGAGGAGTCAGGAGACGAGAGGTCAGGTCGGTCGGACCCGCAGGAACTCCTTTGAGACTGGGCTACGTGTTGGCGTGTGGTAATGTGTCACGTGACCATCGTAGTCCCACATGGTACCTGAGCGTGTTGGCGGCCTTGCAGGGGCAGTACTTGTCGCAGACGAGCCCGTAGAGGCCCGCGGGGCAGAAGCGGTCCCGGCAGCTGGGCCCCTTGAAGCCCTCAGGGCAGAGGCAGGCCCCGTTGATGTGGTAGCACTTGGCCCCGTTCTGACAGTCGCACTTGTGGGCGCACTGCGGCCCGTAAGCGCCGACCGGGCATTCGTCCCGGCACCTGGGGGGTGTAAACACAACCAGCGGGTTAGTGGGGGGGGGGGTGTGAAAGGTGACATTGGAACCAGTGGGCCTGGGAGGGGTTCATTCCCTCCATGTTCCACCTGATGAACGCAGACCTTTGACCAGTGGAGGAACCTCTCAGGTCGGAGGGAAGCAGCAGAGGAGCTGCATTTCTTCTCGGCTGTGCTCACAGACGACCCCCCCCCCCCCCCCCCCCAGCGGGCAGTGAGCGGACTTCACAACGAGGAACAAGCCAGAAGTGGAAGTTTGTTCAACGAGTTGAAACCATTAAGAAGTAGACAAATCACTCAATTAAAACGTCCCGCTGAGGATCTCTGCTTTGTGTCACGTCTAAATCATGCCGACTTCCTCAGGACTCTTATCTCGGCTAATTCCATTAGGACCAAGACGTGGGGGGGGGGGACTCGATCCAGGAATTATTCCATGAAGGATAATTCACCTGTCTGGGACCCAAATGAATGGAGGTAATTTGGCTCAATTGAGAGTAAAGATGGAGGGAGAGAGGGCGGGGGGGGGGGTGTGGATAGAAGACTTGATGATAAAGAAAATAAAGGACAAAACTATTTCAAATGGCTCTTGGTCAAGAAAAGTACATAATGGGCCTGAATGAGCTTTAGAAGGTGGGGAGGGAGCCCACAGCCTCCATCTTCTGTGCGAGCTGCGTTATCGTTGCATCACTCTTCTTACCTGTTAGATGGAGGTCAACAGACCGGCTCACTCCTCGGTATTATTATTATATTCGTGGTTTTGCCCGCTGCGCCGTTAATGAATGAGTGAAAGTAAAGAAGCAGAAAGCCAGCTAAAGCTTGGTGGAGGCCCGTCGTTTAATGGCCGCCACGGGGGCTTAAATCTTTTGGGGTCCGCTAGCTAGCGATCTATTAAGCCTCCTGTTTGGATCCGATGTACCGTACCTCTCTCCGATGTAGCCGGCGGTGCACTGGCACTGACCGCTGATGTGGTCACAAAGACCGCCGTTACGACACGTGCACTCCTGAGAACAGTTGATGCCAAACGATCCAAACGAGCACGGCTGTGCACAGACGGGACCCTGAGGAGGAGGAGCGGTCACTTAGTAGACTGAAGTAGACTTAAGTAGACTGAAGTAGACTTAAATAGACTTAAATAGACTGATGTAGACTGATGTAGACTGAAGTAGACTTAAATAGACTTAAATAGACTGATGTAGACTGATGTAGACTGAAGTAGACTTAAATAGACTTAAATAGACTGATGTAGACTGATGTAGACTGAAGTAGACTTAAATAGACTTAAATAGACTGATGTAGACTGATGTAGACTGAAGTAGACTTAAATAGACTTAAATAGACTGATGTAGACTGATGTAGACTGAAGTAGACTTAAATAGACTTAAATAGACTGATGTAGACTGAAGTAGACTTAAATAGACTTAAATAGACTGAAGTAGACTGATGTAGACTGATGTAGACTGAAGTAGACTTAAATAGACTTAAATAGACTGAAGTAGACTGAAGTAGACTGATGTAGACTGAAGTAGACTTAAATAGACTTAAATAGACTGATGTAGACTGATGTAGACTGAAGTAGACTTAAATAGACTTAAATAGACTGAAGTAGACTGATGTAGACTGAAGTAGACTTAAGTAGACTGAAGTAGACTTAAATAGACTTAAATAGACTGAAGTAGACTGATGTAGACTGAAGTAGACTTAATTAGACTGAAGTAGACTTAATTAGATTTAATTAGATTTAAGTAGACTGAAGTAGACTTAAATAGACTTAAATAGACTGAAGTAGACTGAATTAAACTAAAGTAGACTTAAGTAGACTTAATTAGATTTAAGTAGACTGAAGTAGACTTAAATAGACTTAAATAGACTGAAGTAGACTGAATTAAACTAAAGTAGACTTAAGTAGACTTAATTAGATTTAAGTAGACTGAAGTAGACTTAAATAGACTGAAGTAGACTTAAGTAGACTGAAGTAGACTGATGTAGATTGAAGTAGACTTAAATAGACTTAAATAGACTGATGTAGACTGAATTAAACTAAAGTAGACTTAATTAGATTTAAGTAGACTGAAGTAGACTGAATTAAACTAAAGTAGACTTAATTAGACTTAAGTAGACTGAAGTAGATTTAAGCAGACTTAAGTAGACTGAAGAAGACTGAAGTAGACTGAATTAGACTGAAGTAGACTTAAGTAGACTTAAGCAGAAGTCTTGAATAGTGATGATTCAGATCATGTAAAACAATTGGATCGACTTAGAGCTTTTCAAAGATCTGGAAACATAAAACACACAAAGATCTCATCCCCAACTTGTACAAGCGGCTGCAGCTCAAGAGCAGATGTTAATGCTGTTACTAAAGAGGCTTCCAGGGGGATAAGGGTCAAGCATCTGAACCCGTGGACTCGTACCACCCAGCCGGCGGGACAGGAGCAGCGTCCGGTGACGTGGTGGCACTCTCCTCCGTTCTGACAGGGGCATCGCTGCTCACACAGGGGCCCGTGTTTACCCGCAGGACACGGCTCCTCACAGCTGGAGAGACCAGGACGACATGTTTAATTCACATATTCATCTAATCCAGTGGTTCTCAACTGGTTCTGGCTCCGGGACCCACCATCCCCCCTTAAGGACAAGCCGCGAACCCAAATCCAGGAACATTCTAAACATCTCAAATTTATTTAAAATCAAGTTCATAAGCTGAATTTTATATTTTATATTCAGGATGTTTAATTATCCTAAAAACCCAAAGTCTCCCCCATATCAGAATGGTTTGACCCGACCTGGCACACGCTGCTGAAAACATGGACGGACGAGCCGGCAAAATAAGACACTCCGCTGCATTAAAAATGTCCCTTCAAAATAAAAATCACAGGAGGAATTTTTTTCTGATTTATTTTTTTTTAATCCTAATTTTTATTTTCCCATGCAAAGGCCATTAAAAACGGGTCCGCTAGTGGGTCACGACCCACCAGTTGAGAATCACTGATCTAATCCACCCAAACACAATCCAAAATCAAACTGAAGGAATCAGAAGGTAGAAACGTTAAAGAGTAAAAGCACAGCAGCAGCTGGTTCAGAGACGATCAGATTGTACAAATCATAGCACATTTATGAAGGCCAAGGTTCTAAGATGCTACCTGTGTGTGTGTATGTGTGTGTGTGTGTGTGTGTGTGTGTGTGTAACTCATCCCCCCCCCGCTGCACTCACAAGGCCCCGGTGTAGCCGGGCGCACACAGGCACTCGCCGGTCTGATGCTGGCAGGTGGCGCCGTTGAGGCACTGGCACTCCAGCAGGCAGTCCTTGCCGTAGAGGTGGGGGTCGCAGGGCTCCTCGCAGCGCCACCCCTGGAAGCCGTCGGTGCACACGCAGGCTCCGGTGATGGGGTTGCACTTGGCCCTGTTACGGCACTGACAGCGGTTGCTGCAGTGGGGGCCCCAGAAGTCGCTCTCACAGCCTGGACAGAGAGGAGGGGGCAGGGGGGGTCAACATGTGATTTAAAACTGTGTGGTCATCAATATTTATGTACAGTCCAGACGCCTGAGAGTGCGAAGGATTCATGGTCCTCTGGAAATGAAGTAATCTTCATGAGTGTTCTAACAGAGACGGGGCGGAGGTGAAGCCAGGGGAGATCACTTCACCGCCTGCACGTAGGACGTGGACGTGTAGGACGTGGACGTGTAGGAGGTGGACGTGTAGGAGGTGGACGTGTAGGACGTGGACGTGTAGGACGTGGACGTGTAGGAGGTGGACGTGTAGGACGTGGACGTGTAGGAGGTGGACGTGTAGGACGTGGACGTGTAGGACGTGGACGTGTAGGAGGTGGACGTGTAGGACGTGGACGTGTAGGAGGTGGACGTGTAGGAGGTGGACGTGTAGGACGTGGACGTGTAGGAGGTGGACGTGTAGGAGGTGGACGTGTAGGACGTGGACGTGTAGGACGTGGACGTGTAGGAGGTGGACGTGTAGGAGGTGGACGTGTAGGACGTGGACGTGTAGGACGTGGACGTGTAGGAGGTGGACGTGTAGGACGTGGACGTGTAGGACGTGGACGTGTAGGAGGTGGACGTGTAGGACGTGGACGTGTAGGACGTGGACGTGTAGGACGTGGACGTGTAGGAGGTGGACGTGTAGGACGTGGACGTGTAGGAGGTGGACGTGTAGGACGTGGACGTGTAGGACGTGGACGTGTAGGAGGTGGACGTGTAGGACGTGGACGTGTAGGACGTGGACGTGTAGGAGGTGGACGTGTAGGACGTGGACGTGTAGGACGTGGACGTGTAGGAGGTGGACGTGTAGGACGTGGACGTGTAGGACGTGGACGTGTAGGAGGTGGACGTGTAGGACGTGGACGTGTAGGAGGTGGACGTGTAGGACGTGGACGTGTAGGACGTGGACGTGTAGGAGGTGGACGTGTAGGACGTGGACGTGTAGGACGTGGACGTGTAGGAGGTGGACGTGTAGGACGTGGACGTGGACGTGTAGGACGTGGACGTGTAGGACGTGGACGTGTAGGAGGTGGACGTGTAGGACGTGGACGTGTAGGACGTGGACTTGGGACATGGACTTAGGACATGGACGTGTAGGAGGTGGACTTGGGACATGGACTTAGGACATGGACGTGTAGGAGGTGGACTTGGGACATGGACGTAGGACATGGACGTGTAGGACGTGGACAGAGTCGTCACCCATCGTGTTTTTTGTGTAACCAGTGATCAGAAGTGACCATATGAGGACAGAGGAGGACGAAAAGACAGCTTACATGTCTCTGGTAGAGACCTGTCAAACACATTAGACCCCGCCCTGAAGCATCCCCTGCTTTATGGTGTGTTAGACAGCTGTCAATCAGCGTGTAGCCCCGCCCTGAAGCATCCCCTGCTTTATGGTGTGTTAGACAGCTGTCAATCAGCGTGTAGCCCCGCCCTGAAGCATCCCCTGCTTTATGGTGTGTTTCCGGTTGCTCACTTCCGATTCAAATTAAATGCAAACATAAAGCTAACGTTACTCTATTTTTAATTACACAAGTTGCTTAAATGAAAGATTACGGAATTCACCAAAAACTTCAAAAGTTCAAAAAGTCCCTCGAAGCAGCAGAGAGAGAAGAACTTTGTTGGATATGAACAGCTGCAGCCACCAGGAGCCCACAAAGCCTCCATGGACCTGAGGAGACTGAGAGCAGTTTAACCCTCAGAAATCTGCAAAGCGTCACCTGTGACACCAGTAAACAGAGATGTTTACCCACACAGCTGGTCCCACAGCTCCTCAGCACCGAGTCAAGTCTTTTTAAATGAAAGAACCCCACCAACACCCAGGATGGGGTTGAAGCAGGAGGCTTTAAGGTTTTAGGTCAACGCTCAGTGAGATCTTCTCCCTGAGGAAAGAACTAAACCACACTCAGAGCTCAAAGTAATCAATAACTGTGCTAACACGCCATGAGAAAATGTGCAATGCCACTAAAAATAAATAAATATATGTATTTATATATACTACTTCCCTGTTTAAATACAGCACCAAACATCTCCATCACTTTAATGTAAATCTATTCAATATGAACCTGCTCTATTTAAGATTCTCCTTTTGTTCTAACTAGTGTGTAAATAAAGTGCATTAATAGATGATATGACGTTGATTGAGGTCTCCTGCCTGAAAGTGCTTTCGACCACCATCACCTGAAGCACAGCCGAGGTCAGAAGAAGAGTCACTTCATGGTCCGTAGATCAAAGCCCACGAGGTGCAGCAAAGCTCTCATTGAAGCCTCCTCCGCTCAGAGGAACCAGGAGAAACCCTGGGGGTGGCGTTGGGAGTCAGACTATCAGGGTGTTAAATGTTTCATCAGTGCTGCGGGGGCTCAGAGGAGACAAAGACTAATTCAGACCTCATTTTATGCTCAAATACGACCCTCCCCCCCTGATTATTGATGACTGCCAATTCTCTTACCTTAAGGAACCAAAGCCAATAAAAATGGCGGAGGGAGGGTGCTGAGTGGCAGTCACCGGGCCATCTGCTGATCTACGGGGGGGGCGACCTGGTGGTTTGGTAAGATGTCAATATGCAGCGACTAAGCCAGAAACACAGAAGTGCTGAACTGGAGCCTCGTTAACAGCAAACAAATGTGTGACGTCTGAAACCCAACTGGGAGGAACAGAGGAACAAAGCTAATGAGCTAGCCAGCACACACACACACACACACACACACACACACACACACACACACACACACAGCCTTGAGTGTAATTCATTCATTCATTCAGTAACTTATGGAAAGGGTCCTTGTTTTTCACGACACCTTCGGTGATAAACAGTCGCTGCTTTGCATTTGCCTAAATAAAATCTATTATTAAATACTACGCGCTTTTATTCGTTCCAAACAAATTGCTATCGTTGCGTGAACAACTTTGTATGCGACTAACGAGAGAGGAGCTGCAAGCAAAGGAAGAGCTTGAAGAAGGTAGAAAGTGTTTTATTATATGAAGAGAAGCGCGAATGATTACTTTCAAACACGACAAATCACAGCAGAGCGAAGCGTCCCACAGGCTCATTGAGGGAGGAAGCGAACCGATGGACCACAAACCAGGATGAAGTGACAGTGCCTTTGTGTTTCTGCAGCAGCCGGTTGCCGGGCAACGCACACCTTCATTTAAAAACACACACCGAGAAACGCTTCTCAGTGGATATTTACCTGGTTAAATAAAGGTCAAATAAAATAAAATAAACATCAGCAGGCCGCCAGCCGCTGTGCCCCCTCCCTGAGTGACGAGTAAGCCCTCTGTGTGTGTGTGTGTGTGTGTGTGCTGACCTGGTCACTGGAGAACTGTGTCACGCTATCAGCACGACGCTCAGGTTTCATTCACACTCATTGATTTCCAATTTTCAATTAATAATTGTAATTAGTGGCAGCGTGGTGAGGCGGGTCGATGGGTTTGGGGGGGGGGCTTTTAGGGGGCATGGAGGACAGGCCAGATGGATGGACACAATTCACCGCTGGGGGGCCCATGTGGTGTGTGAGCGTAACGCGGCGTGTGTTTGTGATGCTCAGAGGAGTCGTACTCTCACTAATGTTTGTAGTTTTTGGTTGTTGGACTCGTCCTGTCGGCTAATTGAGTTTTAATGGCCTCTTTTTCTGGGGGGGGGGGGCATCCTGAGGTCAGGTCTAACGGCCCCCAGCAGGTGGCTGTCCTCCCACCGACCCACTGATGAATGTGAGGAGGTGAGAGCTGATGAAGCCACGCGTCTGGGGTCAGACGTCAATCATAAAGATAGGCGTTTATAGCGGGGGGGGGGGCGCCCCGGGGGGGGGGGTGTCTTCACTCGACTCGGGGAGGAAGCAGAAGAGGCCTCCTTTCAGAAAAACATCTGATCATATGGAGCAGCTTTATATACATATTGCACTGTGTTACTCCTGGGGGGGGTCCCTCCGGGGGGGTCCCTCGGTGTCCTCTCATGCTAAACCCTGAGTATGTTGTGAGTCAGTCCATAGAGCCCCCCCCCCCCGTGAAAAGGATCCTTCAGCAGCCGACCTTCCCTCTTCTTCTGCGCCACCCGCCCCTTTGAGAAAGGTCAAGTGTTGAAGTGGTAAAGTGGCGAGCAGGGTGGGGGGGTTCGTTGGGGGGGGGTAGAGACTCGAGGAGACGCTTCTTCCTCTGAGCAGATGTGAAGGAGGCCGATGAATAATTCCCGGTCACTTTCAAAGTCAAAGCCAAGTCGGCCTTGTAGACGATCCAATGAGAGATAAACAAGTTAGTTTGGAAATGAATCCGGGGGGGGGGGGGGCAGGGGGGCAGGGTAGGGGGGGGGTATTCATCTGTATTCTGTCTTTCACGTGTGTGAGTCCGTTCACGTCACACAGGTTGATTTAAGGGGTCTCAGGATTGAAAGCTTCGGTTCTTTAGTGAGAGAAGAAGAGTTCAGGCCGTTGCCGTGGTGATGGACGTCCTTTAACAGCTGAATACAGTAATCTCCCATCATGCATCAGCATTAATGAATTAACATTAACAGCAGCGTTGTTAGTGGTGTGAGTGCATGTGTGCGTGTGTATGTTAGTGTGTGTGTGTGTGTGTGTGTGTGTGTGTGTAGGTGTGTGTGTGTATGTTAGTGTGTGTGTATGTTAGTGTGTGTGTGTGTGTGTGTGTGTGTGTGTGTGTGTGTGTGTGTGTGTATGTTAGTGTGTGTGTGTGTGTGTGTGTGTGTGTGTGTGTGTGTGTGTGTGTGTGTGTGTGTGTGTATGTTAGTGTGTGTGTGTGTGTGTGTGTGTGTGTGTGTGTGATCACAGGCTCTTTCTACCTTCCTCACATGCTTTTGACACATCATCCTGCAGCAGTCTGCTGTTTCTTTGTGGACCAAAAACAAATCATATCTGCAGCAAAAGGCCTTTTCTCTCCACAACGTTTGTAGAATATTAAACCAAACACACAAAACTCAGCTGCAGGAAATGCTGAAGGATCATTTTTCTTCTGCCTTCACGACGAGACGAAGCGTCATAACTTCATAACTTCATTGTTTCATCACTTCACAGCACCAGATGAACACATGACATGTCGGCCCTCCGCAGAGTTGTGGCAAAATTGGATTAAAAACTTGTAATAGTTTGTAAATGAACCCTAAACAACACAAGGGGGGGGGGGGTCATGCTGATGCTGCTGCAGACGTTAATTGGACTTGGCAGCAGGGAAAGTCCCCTCGTCAGCGTTGTGCAGGGTGTGTGTGTGTGTGTGTGTGTGTGTGTGTAGGTGTGTGTGTGTGTGTGTGTGTGTGTGTGTGTGTGTGTGTAGGTGTGTGTGTGTGTGTGTGTGTGTGTGTGTAGGTGTGTGTGTGTGTGTGTGTAGGTGTGTGTGTGTGTGTGTGTGTGTGTGTGTGTAGGTGTGTGTGTGTGTGTGTGTGTGTGTGTGTGTGTAGGTGTGTGTGTGTGTGTGTGTGTGTGTGTAGGTGTGTGTGTGTGTGTGTGTAGGTGTGTGTGTGTGTGTGTGTGTGTGTGTGTGTAGGTGTGTGTGTGTGTGTGTGTGTGTGTGTGTGTGTAGGTGTGTGTGTGTGTGTGTGTGTGTGTGTGTGTGTGTGTGTAGGTGTGTGTGTGTGTGTGTGTGTGTGTGTGTGTGTGTGTGTGTGTGTAGGTGTGTGTGTGTGTGTGTGTGTGTGTGTGTGTGTGTGTAGGTGTGTGTGTGTGTGTGTATATGTGTAGGTGTAGGTGTGTGTGTGTGTGTGTGTGTGTGTGTGTGTGTGTGTGTGTAGGTGTGTGTGTGTGTGTGTGTGTGTTTTGAGCAGAGGTGGCTCTCCCTCTGAATGTTTACTCCTTCATACCCCGCACATGCCCCCCCCCCCCCCTCATATCGTTCCACTGACCCTCTATGCGTCTAATAACTCTCTGAAGTCTCTTGGCTGAGGACAGACTCACTTCGTCATTAGAAAACCTGAGAGGGGGGGTTGAGAGGTCGAGAGGACGGGGGCTGGCTAATAGCCGGTGACCCCCCCCTCCAACGCAGTGCAACAGGTATTAGCTGCCTAATGAACTCAGAACTAATGAGGAGCGGTGGGGTTCAGAGTCATCAGAGTGCCATGGGGGGGGTGAGGGGGGGGGGGGGTATTGATTCTCTTTGTGCAGCAGATTGAAGCAGCAGGAGGAACATGTTTTAAACCAGAGGATTTATTAGTACACTGAGACGTGGAAGCATAAAGGCTTCTGTGACACCTCATTAACCTCATTGACCCCCCCAGTGTGGAGCTGCACTGGATTATGGGATGGAGAATGAAATGTAGGTAAAAAGTTGGATAACACAATATTGAGGACATCATTACATCGGAGACGTGTAATCAGATTACAAATGGTGTGCTCTTAGTTCTCCTGAAACCGACCAATCAGAGCGCAGGACGGTTCTCACAACTTGTCACGATCTGTCTCCTTTCCGTCTCCTCTCCTCCGTCTCCTTTCCTCCGTCTCCTTTCCTCCGTCTCCTTTCCTCCGTCTCCTCCGTCTCCTCTCCTCCGTCCCCTCTCCTCCGTCTCCTTTCCTCCGTCTCCTCCGTCTCCTCTCCTCCGTCTCCTCTCCTCCGTCTCCTCTCCTCTGTCCCCTCTCCTCTGTCTCCTCTCCTCTGTCTCCTCTCCTCCGTCTCCTCTGTCTCCTCTCCTCCGTCTCCTCTGTCTCCTCTCGTCCGTCTCCTCTCCTCCGTCTCCTCTCCTCCGTCTCCTCCGTCCCCTCTCCTCCGTCCCCTCTCCTCCGTCTCCTTTCCTCCGTCTCCTCTGTCCCCTCTCCTCCGTCTCCTTTCCTCCGTCTCCTTTCCTCCGTCTCCTCCGTCTCCTCTCCTCCGTCCCCTCTCCTCCGTCTCCTTTCCTCCGTCTCCTCTGTCCCCTCTCCTCCGTCTCCTCTCCTCCGTCTCCTCTCCTCTGTCCCCTCTCCTCTGTCTCCTCTCCTCTGTCTCCTCTCCTCCGTCTCCTCTGTCTCCTCTCCTCCGTCTCCTCTGTCTCCTCTCGTCCGTCTCCTCTCCTCCGTCTCCTCTCCTCCGTCTCCTCCGTCCCCTCTCCTCCGTCCCCTCTCCTCCGTCTCCTCTGTCTCCTCTCGTCCGTCTCCTCTCCTCCGTCTCCTCTCCTCCGTCTCCTCCGTCCCCTCTCCTCTGTCTTCTCTCCTCTGTCCCCTCTCCTCCGTCTCCTCTCCTCTGTCTCCTCTCCTCTGTCTGACTCTTTCACCCCCCAAGGATGCTGGGAGCTACTGTTGTTATTGTCCAATCAGCATAGTGCTCAATGCTCTGTGACTTCCTGTCTGCGTGTCTCAGACATCTCGTCTGATGTCATTTGGATTTGTTGAAACGTTGAAACAAAGGAAGTATTTAATAATCCTAAATAAGTACCTAAAGTTGCGTACTTCACTACACTAACGTCATTGTTTAAACACTTTAAGAAGATGTGTTTATGTTGTAAGAGGAACAGTGAGGTGAGCTGTAGATGTTTGAGATGAATAAAAGACATGAGCTCAGGACGCTGAGGGAGATACAACAACAGATGGGGGGGGGGGGGCAGCTTCCATTCATACAGATGTGTTCTTTTCTTTACTAAGTACTGAAGTATTCCACCTGTGTCAAAGTTCATCCATTACGAGAGGAACACAATTACACAAAGCTTCTTGTAGCTCAAGGCGCATTCATGGAATATTCTTGGGCATCGCTGGTTTCCATGACAACAAATGGAGACCTCCCGCCAAATTCATCCCTTATTTTTGAGTGAGTAAACGCAGAAAGAACGTTATTATTTATTTTCCATAGAGATCTGATGTGTGCACTCCTCCCAAAAGAGAGAGTAGAGAAGGGAACTACCCAGAATGCCTTGTGTGAGGAAGCGATCCTAGCTGAGGAAAAAGGATGCTTTACATTGAAAGGGACCATCTGTTGGTCAGCTTCTCCTTCAGAGGTGGGAGGACCAGAGGACCACGGCCCGCTGGGATCCTATATGTGGTCTGGTCTGGGAAGGCCTCGGGTCACATGGAGACCTTGGTGTTTAGGGCTCAAACTATCCCTCTAATATTCCTTCTAACAAGATATTTCTACATCTTCTGCATCATTTCTTCTCTGAGAGAAAACGGAAAAACATCCAAATTAAAAAAGCACACTGATATAAATTAATTAATTATTAGTCTGAAGCAATCAACTGATCAAATGATTCAGCAACTTCAATGAAGAACCTCTGCCATCTTTAAACAGCATCTTTGCAATGTTCCCTCTCTTCATCTTCTCCTCTCCTGCTCCTCAAAATCTCCCTCATCATAATCACCATCTTCACATGATGATTTCCATCATAATTTGTCCTTATCTACCACTTTTTTCCTCCTTCATTTCCTCTGCTTTTGAGGCCTTTTTCTGCATCTCGTCTTCTTGCTTTTCTCAAGACAAAGGACGCCACGGCCTCCTCTTCCTCTCCCTCCGAGAGCTTCTTGTACTCTACACACGGGTCCAAATGTCCTCCTTAGCATGTATCCGCACCGTAACCATGCGGAGAAAGATTTCATATTGCTTAACAGAAACTCTGCTTCCTGGGAATCACATTACTGAGACACTAAATGGAGGCCATTAATAAATTGTGCAGGAAATGTGGAAACTGCCTGTTTTATGTTGAGTAGTCCCTCAGTCTGAAGGGTTAGGGTTAGGGTTTCACTGCAGTAAGACGAGAAGGAGCCGAGAGGAGAACCAGAACCAGAACAGATCACTGAAAAAGAACATGACTTTGTGCATTAAGGTATATTTCACCCCTGTGTCCTGTGGTCAGACAGACATCCCTGATGTCTCTGACGCTTTGCCACTGGTTTGAGGAGACGATAGAACTCACAAGAGTTTGAGTCATCTTTAAAACGCTGGGTTTTCTTTAGATTGAAATAAAAAGAGGATCTGAGGAGCAGACGGACGCTCAAACGAAGGACTCATAATAATAAAAACCTCCCTTATAGACACAAAGCAAGGAGACGGCTTGAAGCTCTCATTGTGTTCACAGATCTGAATGTGTAGAATTGTGTTTTAACGTGTTTGCTGTTACTGATCATGTTGAATTATAATAACCTGCTCAGGGACTCTCTGGCTCACCTGGGTCCATTTACATCCAGGTGCAAACTAAAATGTTGCTGAATGTTCACAGAAAGCCGTCTGCAGAAAAGGAATAGATTCAAAAAACAGAAGGAAATGACTTGTAGAGGGGAGGTCAAGTTCCCAGAGTGAACCCGACTGACTGAGATGATCGGAGGTAGATTTACTGGACCTACTGTCCCCCAGGGCAGCAATAAAGGACAGGTAAACAATGAGGGGGGGCGCACCAATAACAAAGACAAACTGAAGGGGCTGTGTTACTCATTAAACACCAGCAGCCCTTAAATCCCTTCTAACTCTGACACACACACACACACACACACACACACGCACGCACACACGCACACACACACACACACGCACGCACACACACACGCACACACACACACGCACGCACGCACACCTGTGGTTTAACCTAGTCTGTGTCAGAGTCTTAAGAGTCTAGAGAGCCAAAAGAGTCTAAAGAAATTAAATAGTCTAAAGAGTCCAAAGAGCCAAAAGAGTTTAGAGTCTAAAGAGATTAAAGAGTCTAAAGTCTAGAGAGTTTAAAGAATCTAAAGAGCCTAGATAGTCTCAAGTCAAAAGAGTCAAAAGAGTCTAAAGAGTCTTAAGAGACTAGAGAGCCAAAAGAGTCTAAAGAGTCTAAAGAGTCTAAAGAGTCCAAAGAGTCTAAAGAGTCTAGTAGCGGTGACCTACAACATCCCTGTCAGAGGCGAACGAGTCGAATGACGAAAACAAGGATCCTCTCCTCTGTCAGAAGGAGGTAACCGTCACAGGCATCCCGCCCATTCTTGGTCATTACCTTACTAGAGTCAGCTGGGGTTGCTTTGGAATGAAGTGAAATGTGTCCGTTAGTAAGAAAGGATCGCTAATTAGCATTAGCATTCGTTCCGGTTATCTTCTGCGGTAGAACACGCATGCGTGACGTGAAGTCGTTTTTTTTAATGGTCGCAGGCGATCGACTGGTACTGCCTTCGAGATTGCCTGGTCAATCACAATCGACCTATTGGGCGACCTGGTCTAGAGTCTAAAGAGCCTAAAGAGTTTAAGGAGTCTAAGGAGTCTAAAGTCTAGAGAGTCAAAAGAGTTAAGAGTTTTATTTAAAAGGGACCTTGTGCAGTTCAAACATAAATCTCACTTTTAATGGAGTGTACCAGATTATAGCTTCTAATAAATTGCATCTTTAGTCCTTTATCGTACGTTATGCATTTACATTTCAAAAGGAGCCATCAGCACAATATGCCACAGTTGGGCAACACTCAGCCAGCGTGACGAAGTGGTTTCTCGATTTCAGCTTTTTGAAGATGTTACTTGCAACTGCTTCCCATCATCTCAGAAATATTTTAGAAATCTTGATTAATACCAACAAAAAGACACTGTTATTTTACAGTAAATTTCTGGTATCAAGTCTTGTAGTCAAGTAGTGATTGACAGGTGGCGTTTACGGTGTCTCAACGTCACTCACTTCCTGTTCACTGGTTACATAATAGAACAACATAACATCGATACAAGGTGGCGGCGGTGGAATAGCAGAATTCGAAGCCTGAAAACATAAGTTCAGGAACCAATCCATGACCTCACAATGACCTCGTCTCCTCGTTAACACTCGACAATGGTTGCTACGAGCAACTACAGACGCACAACACGGCCACTCGTTAAACTTAAACAGCTGCTTCTGTGAAACAGTTGTGGTCATGTCTGAACACTTTTATAATATGGATCTGACAACATGTAGCAACGAGTTATTTGATGCTGTTAACACTTCTGATTTGACTTTGAAAGCTCCGTCTGGAGTTCTGGGGCAAAAGCACAGTGACATTATTAGTCCAGATCTGCTCATCACATGATGTCAACACATACTGCAGTAGAGACAAAGTAGAGACAGTAGAGACAAAGAGATGTTTGAGCTGAGAGTCACGTATGTGTGAGAAAAAGATGGTCAGGGACTCTTTCCCATTCAAACGCTGACAGTGAACTCACCGCTGGAGCAGTCCAGTCCTCCCCAGCCGGGCTCGCACTGGCAGGTATCAGGAGAGACGCAGCGTCCGTGGTCGCACTCTTCAGTGCACAGCGCTGAGGAGGAAGAGCGGCACAATCAAAACCTCCTTCTGCACAGTTTCTCTTATATTGATTTCTCCCAAAGTCACCAGAAGCTATTAGTTAATAGCTTATTTAAATATTTTAACATAACATTATAGAAAACTAACTTGAAGAGGAAACACACTGTGAAAGGGTTGAAGTTGTAAGTTGTAAACACGGACAACTCTCAGATCGGACCACGCTGTGTCAGAGACCAGTCAATATGCAATAGGCCCCGTCCTAAAGCACCCCCTGCTTCATGGTCAGTTTAACTTTAAATGGACCATCATTCACTAAATGAACATCATGCTGCATTGAAGAAGACTTGAAACTAGAGACTGAGACCATAAACTCATGTTTACAATGTTTACTGAGGGAATAAATCAAGAGAGAAGTAGAGTCATTTCCTCATAGACATCTATGGGAGCAGAGGAGTCGCCCCCTGCTGGTCACTACACAGAAGTAGAGTAATTTCCTCATAGACGTCTATGGGAGCAGAGGAGTCGCCCCCTGCTGGTCACTACACAGAAGTAGAGTCATTTCCTCATAGACGTCTATGGGAGCAGAGGAGTCGCCCCCTGCTGGTCACTACACAGAAGTAGAGTCATTTCCTCATAGACGTCTATGGGAGCAGAGGAGTCGCCCCCTGCTGGTCACTACACAGAAGTAGAGTCATTTCCTCATAGACGTCTATGGGAGCAGAGGAGTCGCCCCCTGCTGGTCACTACACAGAAGTAGAGTAATTTCCTCATAGACGTCTATGGGAGCAGAAGAGTCGCCCCCTGCTGGTCACTACACAGAAGTAGAGTCATTTCCTCATAGACGTCTATGGGAGCAGAGGAGTCGCCCCCTGCTGGTCACTACACAGAAGTAGAGTCATTTCCTCATAGATGTCTATGGGAGCAGAGGAGTCGCCCCCTGCTGGTCACTACACAGAAGTAGAGTCATTTCCTCATAGACGTCTATGGGAGCAGAGGAGTCGCCCCCTGTTGGTCACTACACAGAAGTAGAGTCATTTCCTCATAGACGTCTATGGGAGCAGAGGAGTCGCCCCCTGTTGGTCACTACACAGAAGTAGAGTCATTTCCTCATAGACGTCTATGGGAGCAGAGGAGTCGCCCCCTGCTGGTCACTACACAGAAGTAGAGTCATTTCCTCATAGACGTCTATGGGAGCAGGGAGTCGCCCACTGGTGGTCATCAGAGAGAATGCAGCTATACGACACTTGGCCTCCCTTTAAAGACCTGGAGGTCGCCATCTGGTTATTATTGTGCTTCCCGTGTTTTCCTAAATAGAAGAAAGGTTTATCTAAATCAATCTTTTGGCATCCAGAGTAATGAACGTGTAAAAAGGCCTTCACTCAGGGAGGAAGCGCCCGTTTACGAGCACATCTCGGGCCGTGCAATTGGCTTCGGCCTGACAATAAGATCCATCAATGAGGCGGATATTAACGACCGGGAGTGTGAGCGCTCCTGAATATTTATGCGATCTGCGCCGACCTAAAGAAATCAGCTGAGACGCAGCGAGCCTCCTGACATATTTATCTGCTTTGCACCGCCGACGGATACGGCGCCTCTGACATCTTCGTTCTGCCGCCACGCTTCTCCGGCCGGGGGGGTGATAACTCCCCCGGCCGGAGGCGCCGCTTGCAGCGAGGGCCCCAAAAAACAAACCCATCGGCGTGATGAACCCTGCTCTCCATCGAGGGGGTCGAGGGGTCACCGAGGAGAAGAGGAGGGGAGGGTAAGGAGAGGAAGAGGAGAGGTTGAAGATGATGATGAGTATTATATCCGGGGTGTAATCGCTGCCCAGTGCATGCTGGGATTGTAACACATCGCACTAAAAGCCTTAGTTTGTATAATGAGAGGAACAGATTGCAAACAGCTTTATTTTCGTCCCTGTCACTTCAAAAAAACAAACTATGGCTGAACTTTATCTGACATCCGCTGCAACATAAGGGGGGGGGGGGAGGTCGCTGGAGGAATAGCAGGTGGGGGCTTCAGCTCGTCACAGGGATGTGGGAGGGGCCGGCGGCCTAAATGCACTGCGGCAACAACAAGAGCTGCACGACCTGTTTATTGGGTTTTAGTGTGATGACAATTTATTGGTGCTGATTTTCAAAGGTTCCACAACAAACCAGGTGTTCAGTGGGGAGGGGACGGGTCCGGTGCAGGAGGAGAACGTGTAAAACAACCATGAGAATAATTATTTGACCTCTCGCTTTCTGTCTGAGATTGAGTTGAACTAGGTATCACCTCAAGGAGAAGGAGACGAGTGGCCAGGAGACAAGAAAAGTGAATCCAAAGCTGCATTCTGTGTAGTGACCATCCACTGGTCCCATAGAAGTCTATGAGAACATGAGTTTATGGTCCAAAATAAATCATTAAGCAGGGAATGCTTTAGGGTGGAGCTTGCTATGATTGACAGGACACATTAAAGCACATTAAAGCCGAGTTGAGGCATCATTGAGGGCTGTACGAGGAGGAGGAGTTCAATTGTACATTTTTCTTCACCAAACCATCTGGGCTATTTTTACTTATTTGTGGACTAAATAACCAAAGGGAAAATATTGGGATTCGGGTTCATTGTGATATGAAAAAATCCACTTGGATTAAAGGATTAACTTGTAAATCTATTTCTAAATCATTTTGAGTGTTTTCTTTATTGTTTTCTTATATTATTGACTGACGACTTTGGCGCTGAATTTCAAATTAAATTAAATGTTTCATTAAAACAATTATTTTGTAAAATTCATTATTTATATTTATATAAGAATCCTGTCTCTTCTGCTCCAGCTTTACTGTCGCTGTTATTTCTGTTTGAGTAAAGTCAAATTCCTTTTGTGTTCATTGATTTCTGGTCAATAAAGAACATTCTGATTGATGTTCTGATGTCTTTTATATTTCCTGAGCCGACACACACGCAGTATGAGCAGTGAGAGTTAAATATCGTTGTATTTATGTACTAATTACACAGAGGAACATTATGGGATTACAGGTTTAACTGTTTCTTTTGCTGTCAGACGCGACCAGAAATGACACAGAAATGGTTTTAATGGGTGACGGAGAGGGGAGGGGGTCAAAGGTTAAAGCCGGTCGGTGGGGGACGAGGTCACAGCGAACCCCAAAGCAAGCCCTCAGGATCCAGAGAAAAGAAGGACAGAGAGGACAGAGAGGACAGGAGTCCTGACAAGAGATGAGAAATGGCCTCAGGGACGAAGACAGATGAACAGGAAATGGAAAACATGCAGGAAGCGCAGAAAGAGGAAAGCCTTTCTAATCCAATTGGGAAGACCCCCCCAACCCCCCCCCCCCCACACACACACACACACTCTTTCAATTAGTTCAGTCTGTATGTATCACACAACAAAAGACCCGTCGCGGCCCGTTAGCGTCTGGTTAGCATGGACGAGTGTGTGTGTGTGTGTGTGTGTGTGTGTGTATGTTAGTGTGTGTAGGTGTGTGTGTGTGTGTGTGTGTGTGTGTGTGTGTGTGTGTGGTTGACCGAGCCACACAATAGAGTGGAGGGTTATTGGTTCCCCGGGGGGGGGGGTCTAATAAAGTTGTTTACAAGCAGATGCTGAATAGAAACACACAATGAGCTCCATTCACCTCCTGTAGAAGAAAAGGCCACAGCGGCCATAGAAGTTACCATGTAGGGCGCATAATTGATTGCTCTATGAGGACGGGGCAGGACGCTCGGGGCTGGAAGGATGACGTTTTATTCTCGTATCTGCTTGTTCGCTCGCGGTTTGCAATCACAAACATCTTTTAAGGGTCGTTCTTCTCTGTCATAAGAAGAGCAGCTGGTTCCTCACACATGGACTGGGAAACAGGACGGAGGTGTGTGTGTCCTTTACAAATACCAGTGCATTTATTTTATTTGAATAGAAAATAAAGAACTCTTAAGGGCTCTCCTGCATTGTTACACCATCAGTTTCTTATTGGTACTTAAATTAATTGTTTTCCTTTTTATTTCCAGGTAAATATAATTAGCATTTCATTATTATTCTGTGTGTATTGGGAGTTTTGCACTAGAAAATTTTGAGACTTCTCAACTTTCTCTTTTATGTCAAAGTACTTTTGGACGCTGCTATGGACAAAGCAGAGAGAAGATGCTGTGCTTCAAGCTCTTGAGCAACAACGTGTTTGACTCAGGAGCTTCAAGAGTTAAAGTGTCATCCTGTGTAGTGACCAGCAGGGGGCGACTCCTCTGCTCCCATAGACGTCTATGAGGAAATGACTCTACTTCTGTGTAGTGACCAGCAGGGGGCGACTCCTCTGCTCCCATAGACGTCTATGAGGAAATGACTCTACTTCTGTGTAGTGACCAGCAGGGGGCGACTCCTCTGCTCCCATAGACGTCTATGAGGAAATGACTCTACTTCTGTGTAGTGACCAGCAGGGGGCGACTCCTCTGCTCCCATAGACGTCTATGAGGAAATGACTCTACTTCTGTGTAGCGACCAGCAGGGGGCGACTCCTCTGCTCCCATAGACGTCTATGAGGAAATGACTCTACTTCTGTGTAGTGACCAGCAGGGGGCGACTCCTCTGCTCCCATAAACGTCTATGAGGAAATGACTCTACTTCTGTGTAGTGACCAGCAGGGGGCGACTCCTCTGCTCCCATAGACGTCTATGAGGAAATGACTCTACTTCTGTGTAGTGACCAGCAGGGGGCGACTCCTCTGCTCCCATAGACGTCTATGAGGAAATGACTCTACTTCTGTGTAGTGACCAGCAGGGGGCGACTCCTCTGCTCCCATAGACGTCTATGAGGAAATGACTCTACTTCTGTGTAGTGACCAGCAGGGGGCGACTCCTCTGCTCCCATAAACGTCTATGAGGAAATGACTCTACTTCTGTGTAGTGACCAGCAGGGGGCGACTCCTCTGCTCCCATAGACGTCTATGAGGAAATGACTCTACTTCTGTGTAGCGACCAGCAGGGGGCGACTCCTCTGCTCCCATAGACGTCTATGAGGAAATGACTCTACTTCTGTGTAGTGACCAGCAGGGGGCGACTCCTCTGCTCCTATAGACGTCTATGAGGAAATGACTCTACTTCTGTGTAGTGACCAGCAGGGGGCGACTCCTCTGCTCCCATAGACGTCTATGAGGAAATGACTCTACTTCTGTGTAGTGACCAGCAGGGGGCGACTCCTCTGCTCCCATAGACGTCTATGAGGAAATGACTCTACTTCTGTGTAGTGACCAGCAGGGGGCGACTCCTCTGCTCCCATAGACCTCTATGAGGAAATGACTCTACTTCTGTGTAGTGACCAGCAGGGGGCGACTCCTCTGCTCCCATAGACGTCTATGAGGAAATGACTCTACTTCTGTGTAGTGACCAGCAGGGGGCGACTCCTTTGCTCCCATAGACGTCTATGAGGAAATGACTCTACTTCTGTGTAGTGACCAGCAGGGGGCGACTCCTTTGCTCCCATAGACGTCTATGAGGAAATGACTCTACTTCTGTGTAGTGACCAGCAGGGGGCGACTCCTCTGCTCCCATAGACGTCTATGAGGAAATGACTCTACTTCTGTGTAGTGACCAGCAGGGGGCGACTCCTCTGCTTCCATAGACGTCTATGAGGAAATGACTCTACTTCTCTCTTGATTTATTCCCTCAGTAAACATTGTAAACATGAGTTTATGGTCTCAGTCTCTAGTTTCAAGTCTTCTTCAATGCAGCATGATGTTCATTTAGTGAATGATGGTCCATTTAGAGTCACACAGACCATGAAGAGGGGATGCTTGAGGGCGGGCCTAACGCTGAGTGACAGGTCTCTACCACAGACGTATACGGCGTCTCTACGTCCTCCTCAGTCCTCGTATGGTCACTATGTCACCATGAAGCCAACGTGATGGAGAAAAACATGAACCATTTATTTGCATAGATCTATTTCTAAAAGCTCTTAAACAGCAAACAATACTGTTGACGATTCAAAATAGTATCAATGAGTACAGTAGAGTATAGATACAGTATATACATACAAAACTCCCCAACATCATAAATCCACAGTTCCAACAGCCTGAGCTGCTCCAGATGTGACGAGATAAATAGAAAAGTGGCGGAACCAGAAGAAATGTTCTTCTCTAACGATTAAGAGCAGCAGCTGACGGCTTGTTTACAGGTAAACAAAGTCTGAACATCTGCCACCTGTCATCTTCACTTCAAACTAAAATGACTGCGAAGAGAAATGTGGTCGTTTTATCCCTCCAACCACAGGTGCCCCCCCCCCCCCCACATGGGGCCCATGTGACAAACATCAGCAGATGAAGAGGAGCCGGCTGAGGAACCCGAGAACACAAAGAACGTGTCAGAACGTCCATCAGTTCTCTGCTGTCCACGCTGGTTTCAACGCTCCTCAGACTCCCAGCAGAAATGGATCGGCTTTGAGGCGGATTGATCCGACTTTGACAGCAGATCTGTACATGAGGAAACTCTACGTGTATCAAGTGGGACGTTTTAAAATAACAGTGCAGAGGACGCCGTGTGTTCTGGAGTCAGTGTTAACGCAGCACCGTGACCTCCTCGATGTGTCCATGAGACACGTGAATCTGAATTATTACTTCCTCGGGTTTTTACCTTATTAAAACGCGACGGGCAGAAATGAAGGTTCTGCTGGCTTGTAGAACCTGACACAGTGGATCAAATGAGCCTCATTCAGAACGATGACGTTAACTTTTAACATCAATATTTGATGCTGCTAAATTAAATGTTTCAATAATATATTGATACTGGACTGAAGTCTAAATGTATCAAAGTTATTTCAATACAACTAAATATTTGCCTTTGGTCCATATTTGTTGGTGTGTAACTGCTTCACTGCAGTAAGAGAAAGCTCGGACAAACCCGCCGACCTTCTGACCTCCTGACGAGCAGCAGGTTGACGCACAACTGATGACACAACGTAAATGACACAACTTACGAACACAAAGGTTTGCGCTCTCATAGAAGCCGGGGCAGCACTGAGAGCGTCGCCGGTACATCGTCCGCACGCCCCTCCTGTACGCCGTCTTGTAGCTGATCCTGTACGCAACACGCACACAAACGCACACAAACGCACACAAAGTCAATTCATAGGAACATTTTTTATAGCTTTTCTGTATGATACAATTCCTCGGAAAGTTGTGGTGCTGCTTTATACCAACAAACCAAAACTCAATCAGAAAAACGAGACACACTTAAAGGTCCGGTGTGGCCGGATGAACGAATCATCAACCTGTGAAGTACGGTGGCCCTGAAGTGCAAAACACAACATGTAGCAGAGGACCGACCCCTCTGATTGGACAGACACACCGACCTGTGCCTGGTGCATTTGAACCAGTTGAGGATGTCGGTGCAGCGGGTGTAGTAGACCTGGTCGAATGGATGCGCGTAGGACTCCTGCACCGTCACGGCGTAGCTGCAGGGCGAGAAGACACGGGGACAGGTCGATCATTCAGAGAGGACATGGGACACATGAGATCACTGTGGAGGAGCAGGACACGATGGCGTCCATCAGGAGGTCATTGATCGGGGACACGGCGCTTCAGACACAAACTTTCAGGATTTTACAGAATCGGGACAAAAAGCCTTTTTTCTATTTCCAGGAAGTGAGGAAGCCGTCGGGGGAAATGTCCATTCCTCAGTTCGGGTCACAGGGGGGGGGGGGGGGGGGGGTATTGATTTATTGATCGAGTTGCTCCCATCAGAAATGACACGGCGCTTTGACTCAGCGCAGCACTGAGTGCTGAGACCACTCAAGCAGTCACATTATCGCCGCTGTGGATTTACGGCCCCCCAGGAGTGAACTCTTCTCCCTATTTGATTATTGCCTAAGCCTCTTGATTATTGATTTCTCGGCAGCATGGGGGGGTGGGGGTCTATTAGTTCACCGCTGACTTCCGACAGACGATATTTCACTTTGGGTATTGGTGGTGGTGGTGGGGGGATCTGTGGCGGGGGGGGGGGGGGACTCACCTCTCCCAGTGGCTGCACACGTTGGGGTCGTCTGGGTTGAGGGCCGAGGCCAGACAGACGAAGCCCAGCAGGCTGAGCCCCAGCAGGGCCCCCATCGCCCCCATCGCCCCCCTCCCTCCGTCCTGCAGAAGGAGAGAAATGATCCTGCTGAATCATCACTGACGTTTGGGACCAGGTGTTCACTCCCAGTACCTGCGACCCGCTTCCCTTGTGACCCGCGCGGGCACCTCCAGAAGCGGGTTTTCTTATTTCTTGCTTTCGTGCTCACCTCATTACCGCCCACCCAGGAGGAAGGGGGATCCAGCAGAGGATTCACTGTGAGACTCTTCAGGACGCAAAGACCAAACGGAGGTGTTTCACAATAAAAGACTCAACCGTCCAATTCCACACAAAGGTTTGAATCATTTGATTCTTCTTCTTTCGAGAACAGAAACATTTGAAGTTATTTTTAGTCTGCATCTGTAAATCATCACGTTGTATTTACAATACATCTATAGATATATAACCTTGTGCACCAGAGGACCACGTTCATCGGGCTCAGCACATTCCAGCAGTGCGTCCATCTGATAGTCCTCAGGATCTTCAGGAGTATCACATGGTACCTGAGCGCTGTTCAGCTCTTTCTCATAAGCAGCAACTCGTAGCAACAGAAAAATCAATAAGAACCCAGTGGTGGTCAAACATCATGTCCCCGGGCCCCAAGGAATGACTCAGCTTTGAGGTTTTATTTTGTTACCAAGACACTGGTTTTATGAGTTTAAGGGGAAGAGGACATGATGCTGTTACACAGTACTGGGAATAACCCCATTAGAATGAAATAAATCAGATGAGTGCTCTCTGATTAAACTAAACAGATGTTTCCTAGATTTGATCCTGAGAGAAGATTCATCTCATGAGAAGAGTCGTTTAGATCTTCTGCTTCTGGGACAGAAATGATCCTGAACGGTTGGAATCATCTCATGAGCTCAGCAGCAAATAGCTTCTCAAAATACCCGATTATCTGATTTATTAACTACAGACTGATTCTCACAGCAATGAGGAATGAGAGCTCTCATGTTATGTATTAACATCCAGTGGAAATACCTCCAGAACAGAGCACAGGGTCCTTAGACTCTACGCTGAGTCACTTTGTTGAATTTCTGCTCTTTGCTCGTTGCCTGAAGATATTTCCATTTCACTTTTAAAGCTTTCAGCGACATCGAGTCTGATGTCACAGACTGTTTCTGTATTCTTTTCACTTCTGTGCCTCCAGTCCAAGTCCAAGTCCAATGTGACATTAGATTAGTCAGTCCGAGCCACATTACTGAGTAAATGTAAAGAAATACTCAAAGAAACGTCTCTCAAATGAACCAAAAAACACTTTCTCAGTGTTGAAATATTTTTTACCTCGTTGTACTTCACAGATCAATGGTCTCTCTCCCTCTCTCTCTCTCTCTCTCTCTCTCTCTCTCTCTAGCGTCTTTAAGACCTATCTTTGAAATCCCCCTCTCCGTCTCGCCGTGATCAATGGTCACCTGTAGGCGAAGGCGTGCAGCGGGTGGAGGGGTGGTGCTGATGCTCATGGAGCCCAATCGATACATTGATCACTTTGGACCATTCTATCTTTAAGACACACTGCTTTAGTCGACTAAAGGGCTTTTGCATTTTATTGCAGAGGGTTTTCAAATATTAAACTTGCAAAACACGCTCAATAAACTCTGCAAGTCACAGAACCCACAAAGGGGGGGCTTTAGTAGAACAATAATTAATGCCCCCACTGCATCTTTAATGTGCCAAGTCGCTTAAAGGATGACTGTGCTCATCTATATTCTTGTATCAATAATATTTATGTAGCGCCTTGAGTCACGTTTGTGGCCTCCTGCGTGTCTGTATGAGGAACGGAGTCCGTCAGGGGATCTCTACAGCTTTCAGTCAGCTAAAGGCAGACAAAACCAGAAAACCCCCGAAAGGGGAGGCATGGCGGTGTCCAAAATGTCAAGGAATCGTTGGTTGAAGCACAAAACTGTAGTCAAACTACTGAGAGAGCAGAAGAGACAAAGCGGCCGCCGCCATGAGGCCGGGCTCGCCACAGGAACCAAGGAGCCGCCACAAAGCGCTCATTGGTGCACTCTGCCGGGTCTTTGTTCCCATCACGGGTAAAGACTCTCAGTGGGTTATTAGGACTCAGAGACCCGGCAAGCAAGGGGCTTATAAAGAGAACCCGTCACCCAGCTTTGACAGTTCAACCTTTAACACACTGGGACTCCATGGTGTAAAACCATTAAAGATTACGAAGGCCTGACTAAACAGTCCTTTAATTATTCAGGAAACAGACAGGTTCAGGATTTGAATACGAAGATATTGTGTGAAATATGAGTCAGTTAGACTCATAACTACGAAGGTACTGAGTTACTACAAGGAACATGTGTGTTGGAGTGGTAGTCTCTTCTACATGCAAGGTCCCTTTACAGAACCTGGAGGACCTGGGTCTGTCCACAATGGACTGGTCTCTGCTGGAGGGCCTGGGTCTGTCCACAATGGACTGGTCTCTGCTGGAGGACCTGGGTCTGTCCACAATGGACTGGTCTCTGCTGGAGGGCCTGGGTCTGTCCACAATGGACTGGTCTCTGCTGGAGGGCCTGGGTCTGTCCACAATGGACTGGTCTCTGCTGGAGGGCCTGGGTCTGTTCACAATGGACTGGTCTCTGCTGGAGGGCCTGGGTCTGTCCACAATGGACTGGTCTCTGCTGGAGGATCTGGGTCTGTCCATGGTGGACTGGATTGTACTACGTCTGGAGACATGCTTCTCCGGGGCTCTAGAGAGGTTAATGGTGGTTGGATTGAGCGCTTTGCTCCACACGTTTCACTAGTGACGGTTTTCGTGATCCCCAGAAGATGAATACTACTGACTTTGAGGACGGCTGGTCAACAGCGTCAACCAGAGTTAAACTTTTTATTCACGACTGAAAAATCTAAACAACCGTTTCGATTACCACAAAATGTAGCTCAGATTTTTGTTTTCCTCTCAAGATGATGAAGATTTCGTGTATTTTCACGACTATAAGGCGCATAGAATAGAAGATACTGCAGTAAAAGGTTTGACTGGGGTTGCGTTATGGATCCACTAGATCAGGCTGTGCTAATTCAAACTTTATTCGCGTTCTGAAAACTCTTCACTCCCATGGTAACGTTGTTCAAACGTTAATGTTATTAACAATATCTCTGAACCTCCAACTTTCGTTATTGATTAATGAAAACATTCTTGGTAAATGCTTTGGTGCATCTTGCACCGAGAGGCAGCGCTGGAACAGACGGTGGCGCATCTGACCTTCAGCTGGATCCCGAGATCCAACTACAAGCTTTTTAACTACAGCAGCTTTAATATACGCTGTTGGACGCTATTAATGCAACAATTAGTTTCCCTTCAGGACGGAATTTATCAACACAAACAAAGAAACAAACCATTTCTATATGGAACCTTGAGTACACCAATTTAAACATCTTCTTTCCACGTATTTTTGCTTCCCCCCCCCTGAACATGACCTTCTGGGGATCTGGTCATCGAACCCTCAGAAGCAGAGGTAATCTCCACCTGACAGGGGCAGCTGGAGGGAGACCATTTACCCCAAAGTGCTGCCGTGGTTTCAGGTCGAGCACGAAAGGATCGGAGATTCGGACGATGCAATCGACGAGTCTATGAGTGTGAGAGACGACGGCTTTTCTAAGGCTGCACTTCAAGAATCACTAGAATATCAAGACAATTCATCTTTCCTAATAAAGCAGATTGTGTGAGAGCGGATCAATGTTGTAGGAATAGATTTATTTGTAAATGACTGAGATTGTGTTGTTTTGTAGTGTGACGTTAGCATGAATGCTTTTCACTCAACGGCCTCTCGGAGCTGAAAGGCAGAAATGCTTTCTCAGCTCTCTCTCTCTCTATCTCTCTCTAAAAAAAAAGCCATTACTTAGTTTGTCCTTGATACCAAGACTAAAAAGCTTGGGGTTTTCCAGGGGCTTATTACACATTAAGTCCAAGTGAAATGGCCCCGGAAGCCAAAAGCATGACCACGGACTACGAGGGCTTGTGTGAGAGTAGCTGGACTCTTCAAGGCTTTACTGTGGCATTGAGGACTATATATAGAAACGTAATGTGGTCACAGGAAGCAACGGAGTCCGTGTTTCCTGTTGACATTAAAGTCAGCGCATGCCGTTCTTTGACGTAATCTGACAGAAATGAACAAATGCTTTGAAGAAAAGAAAGGAGAAAAAAGGTTGGTAGGACCATAGTCATCCAATCACTCACCTGGGCAGGTCGAACCATTTCATGTGATCACGACTGATTATCCCATTGGATAAATCTGGACTCTTTCACTCACTAAGTATAATTACAATTCTGTCGGTAACAAGCCGTAAATATGCACGGAAACCGTCCTGCTTAACAACAGCAAAGAGTCGTGGATTCAATGTGTGTGGTCACTACTTCACAAACACAGTTTAAGAGCCTGCAGTGGGGGGGTAAAAGGATCTTTGCCAACCTGGCCACCACTTTAAAAGCTAGTTTTGAGCCATGTGAGCTACTCCAAGCATGAACTATGGAACAGATTCTACATTGGCCTTATCCGTTCAGGAAGCATGAAGCATATTTCTCATCTGAATTCCTGGCACTAGTTAGCTTCGCTAATTCCATTTCACACCAAAAATCTGTTCAATGTGATTAGTAAAATACCCCCCCCTCCCCCCACACTAGTTGACCTGCTCTCCCAGATGACATATTGAGCATGCTCAGTACGATGTATCACTACGAACCTGCAGTATCTGGCTGTGATAATATACAAACTAGTACACGTCCTGCAAATGAAAGAAAGATCAATGTACGATGTGCGTAATGAGTACACGCTGCATAATGAACGGTTACTTTGAACGCTTGCCTCAATGAGGCTGCAGAGCATCAAGACTTCATGAGGCTCACACAAGCCGCCCAGTTTCTGCTTCTGCTGGTTGAGTGGACAGACCGTCGGGGTGAGGGGGGGTCGGACCCTGTGTGACTGCTCTGTCACCAGCTACTGACGTGGTGTCTGGTCACAAAGCGCGAGGTGCAAAGCCTCATCGCAGTGATGGAATCTCGTATTTCCGTTAAACACAGCAGTCTCAGAGAGAGAAGCAGGCGGCGGGAGCGAGGCGACTGACGCAAATTCTCGACACCCCAGCAGGAACTGCCCCCCCCCCCGGGTCACACCGCCCCGTCAGCGGCGTGATTCATGAGTGAAGGCTGTCAGGAGGCCTGAGCCGCTGTGAGGTATCTTCAGAGGCCCCCGCCTCTTCATTGACTAGAAGCTGCGCGTGTGGTGCTGATTCAGCACCAAGCTGCAGAGGGTTCAGTCAGGGATGAATCGGGCCGAATGGATTTCATGTACAACTGCATAGTTTCTTCTAGCGCGATTTGACTTTGACCGAAGCTTGTAAACTGTGTGAAGCTACATCGGTCCAAACACAGCTCTGATCACATGTCGACAATATGAATATCTACAACCACATTCAACTTTAAAACCACTGTCCCCTGAAACCAAGACCTGTCTTTTGTGATACAGTATCCGAGGTGCTCGGTGTGAAATACCATGTGATCATGTCAACGCTCACCGAGGAACAACAACAACACACTGCGTCACCCGGTCCGTTCACCCGGCTCAATCGCTACTGCACCTGTGCAACAGCACGCCTGCGTAGAGCAGAGCTAGTTAGCGTTAGCTGTTAGCAGCCAGCGGGCAACGTTAACTGAGCTTCCATTGAGTTTCATTACGATGCATTCAAGCTCTATCCAGTAAAACTGAGTATCAGGTCAAATATACCATCATCACAATGTGTTCAATGCAATCTGTTTGCAGAGTTTTTTTTATATATTATATATAATATTATATATACTTATATATTGTCACATATATATAAGTCACAATATTTAAGATGAATTATTATTTGATTAGCAGATCGTAACAGTTAGTACATCCTTGAAACTACGATCAACACAAACACGATCTTTAACTACTTTATTTGATTTTCCACGTTACACCCCCGACCACTACGTCCTGACCTGGAGCGCAGAGGCAGGACGAGTTCTCAGCATCACGGCCCCTTGAATATCCTGTTTTAGAATGAGTCCCATCGCCAAAGATTTGCATTATTTCAATGTTACACAGGTGTAACAAATGTATTGTGAATTTGAGTGTTGCCTTTTTCATGGTCTGTTTGTGTCACGGTTTGGGTTCTTGTCTTGTTTTATTTTGTAGTTTCATGTCTCTTGTGTTCTTGTGGTAACTTCACTTCCTGCCTTGTCCTGTCTTCAGCTTTCTAAAGGTTAAAATGTTTTGGACCACAAACTGAGCCCCAGTGGAGGCAAAAACAAAGTTCTGTCCACATTTAATGAATTTCACCAGCCTTGTTGAGTTTAAGTTATTTTTTTCTAACAAATTGCGATTTACAATATTCAGACTCTTGTGGTAATGAAGGAGATTCTTTTCTGTTAAACAGGTCAGATTTATCTAAAATTTGTAGCTTGAATGGGGGACCTCAGGTGGACAAAGGGTACTTTCTGTTTAGATGTTTAAAAAAACACACTAACATACAGACAGCAGCAGGATTGTCAGGATTCAAAACATCAAACAGTGAAGATCAACGTGTTCACACGGTACATTTGGAAGATTTGTTTAGTCCAAATGAGTGCGTCATCAATAATGGAGGACAGAATGTGTGAAATGAATCATTATCTACTCTTATTATGAAAATGCATTGGAAGACACCTTTTGACAGTAACAAAGAGCTGTAAAGTGGCAGAGTTAACGAAGTCAAAGGGTTATCTGTTTGCTACTTAATGACACATTTAAATCACTGGTGGGATTTAAAAGTCACACAATAAATTGATCACAGATCATCAGTGGTCACAAATAAGGATTACAATAAAAACACCTGCATCAAGTGTCAATTTAGCATTGATGTAATTGAAAATGACCAATTAGAAGCAAGAATGCAGGAAATGCAGTTTCCCCCGACACTAAACTTCCCTCAGAGATCAGAAAGCCATAGAAATGTAAAGAATATGTCAAAGCTGTAAATCTGCTTCCAGCGCAACGCCCCCAGAACCACAGCGTCTGTGAGACGAGGAAGTGGAGTTGTTCCCCACGGAGGAGAAGGCCGAGAAGAAGCTCGAGGGGGGACGTCTATGTGAAAAGGACATTGTTTTTCCTTCACAATACTTGTAGTCCTAAATGTCTACTTGTCTCTGACCTATTTGACCTGCTTCGTAAAGTACTGTTATGGTATCAGTACCTCTCACTGACACCGGCCTAGCAACAGTAACCAAGGGGAAGGAGGATCAATCGTCAGTTGCTGCATTAAACGAATGCAGAAACTCTGACAGGGAAACTTCAGAATTGTGATAATTAATCAATGGGGTGATCATTTTTTATGGAGGTTTGTCACAAAGCAATTTGACCCTTGTTAACATAATCGTATTGATTAGTGCGGCTTTAAGGCTGCCATCGAGCTCGCTGGCGGTGCTGTTAGATCGTGCATACATATGTGCTTCCTGTAAAAACAGTACGCCGGGGACGGACGCGTCCCGGGTATTGATCGGCGTTTACAGTAGCCGATAGTGCTGATGGTGCGTTTGCACCTTTCTGACTGACGGCGGCTCCGGCGTTAACGCCGCCGCCCACGCCAGCGGATTTTAAACGAAGGATCGCCAAATATGACGGAGAGATTCGCAAGGGCAAGAGGCCTTCTTCTTCTTCTGTGGTTTAGCAGGAAGTCCCACACTGTGGAACAGCAGAAGCCTGTGAACGGGCCTATCGACAGGCGGCTGGAGACATTCCCCCAGGAAGCCGCCACGCGCAACAAGACATATCAGCACTATTTGTAAAAAGTCACACGCGGCGCCGCAGAGGACGGAGCACCTGTCATTGAGACAAACGGGATGATAATTGATCGGCACAGAGAGGAAAAGGGGATCAGTGGGGTTACAGGGAGAAAAAGAACTGCACTTATTGTGTGTGTGTGTGTGTGTGTCCTCCCATGCAAAGACTCGGTGAGGGTTTAGCTCAGTCAGATTGAGGAGGGTTCCTTTAATGAGGAATGCACTCGCTGCATAGTAATGGCCGTGTCTCAAACCGTCCTCTCAGGGTGGCTGCAGGCTTTTTCTCTCAAAGAGTCGGAAGGCGGCGTGATGCTCTGAAACCACGAGACACCACAGGGATGGTCTTACAACGTGGGACAGACTTTTCAAAGGATCCATTTAGTGATTGTTCGTTTTAAGCGAGACCTCCAGCTTCGTGTTTCAGAATCTACTTTTATGTATAAAATATTAAGTACAGTCTGCCTTTTTTATCCTCATGTTTAAATTTAAGACTGCTGAGGACAGCGGCCGTACCTACTTTTAAAAAGTCCAAAAGGAGCATTAGGGTGAAACCAGCAGATAACAGCTGAGATGTAATTAAACAATGCTTCCCTCCTTTCTCTGCGTTCTACACAAACCATTGAATACTGATGTTTGTGTATCTGCTGGTTTGACTGGTTTGATTCTGATATGATTGACTCATAGTAGAACCTCTTCAGTACTGCAGAACACTGACGGTACCGACGCAGTGAAGCGTGGCCTCCTGCAGGGAACGTTCACGCATGGAGAACATGGGGGCCAGTTTTCTTCTTAACGTGAGGACGGGGGGGTTAATCCATAAGTAAATCCGAGCAAACCCTTAAATGCGAACATCGCTTCTTCACACGCCTCCAAATCCGCCGGCATTAAGAAGGATCTCTCAGGATTGTCACTCATGATTAGCATCGTGTTGCTGCGCTGCGGCTAACTCCAAATCAAAGGAACCCAACTTCCTCTCCAGGATTCACAGAAGGTCGACTGGAGGTCGTCTGACGGGGGGAGGGAGGGGGGGGGGATTCAGTGGCTCAGCGAGCCAAACATCCCAGATAATCCAAGCAGCCGTTATGTAGATTTATTATCTCAAATGATTAGTTATATATACACAATATATGAATTATTAGTGACGTGGTTCCATCTTGTTCTGGGAAACGAAAGCTTTCATTGGAACCGTTTTCTACCAAAGAAACTCCAGATAACACAAAAGAAAATTTCACTGTAATCGTAATTAACCAATCAGCTGCAACGTCGAGGCCTATTTCCCACCGCAAATTCAATTTAATTTAATTGATTTGTTGATATCCCAAAATCACACATTTTGCCTTAAGGGATGTGCGCTCACCAAATTGATTTTGTTCCGTGACTTTGAAAGAGCGGATATCCAAACTAAAATAAATACAGAAATGAGTAGTTTCGAGCTTTCCTAATCGAACAGGAAGTGCAAGTGAAGTCAAGATGATCGCGACATGCTGAATGAGGACGACTAAGAGCGTCTGAAGGTAACATTCAGAGGAGCTGTGAAGCTGAAGAGCATCGAACGACGTCCCAGTGATGAGTGTCATCTCTGTTATCTCTGTTATTTCTGTTATCTTTGTTATCTTTGTTATTTCTGTTATCTTTGTTATCTGTTATTTCTGTTATCTTTGTTATCTTTGTTATCTTTGTTATCTCTGTCATCTTTGTTATCTGTTATTTCTGTTATCTTTGTTATCTTTGTTATCTTTGTTATTTCTGTTATCTCTGTTATCTTTGTTATCTCTGTTATCTCTGTTATCTTTGTTATCTTTGTTATCTCTGTTATTTCTGTTATCTTTGTTATCTTTGTTATTTCTGTTATCTTTGTTATCTGTTATTTCTGTTATCTTTGTTATCTTTGTTATCTTTGTTATCTCTGTCATCTTTGTTATCTGTTATTTCTGTTATCTTTGTTATCTTTGTTATCTTTGTTATTTCTGTTATCTCTGTTATCTTTGTTATCTCTGTTATCTCTGTTATCTTTGTTATCTTTGTTATCTTTGTTATTTCTGTTATCTCTGTTATTTCTGTTATCTCTGTTATCTTTGTTATCTCTGTTATCTCTGTTATCTCTGTTATCTTTGTTATCTTTGTTATCTTTGTTATTTCTGTTATCTCTGTTATCTCTGTTATCTTTGTTATCTTTGTTATTTCTGTTATCTTTGTTATCTTTGTTATTTCTGTTATCTCTGTTATCTCTGTTATCTCTGTTATCTTTGTTATCTTTGTTATCTTTGTTATTTCTGTTATCTCTGTTATTTCTGTTATCTCTGTTATCTTTGTTATCTCTGTTATCTCTGTTATCTCTGTTATCTTTGTTATCTTTGTTATTTCTGTTATCTTTGTTATCTTTGTTATCTCTGTCATCTTTGTTATCTCTGTTATCTTTGTTATTTCTGTTATCTTTGTTGTATTTGTTATCTTTGTTATTTCTGTTATCTCTGTTATCTTTGTTATCTTTGTTATTTCTGTTATCTTTGTTATTTCTGTTATCTCTGTTATCTTTGTTATCTTTGTTATCTTTGTTATTTCTGTTATCTTTGTTATTTCTGTTATCTCTGTTATCTTTGTTATCTTTGTTATCTTTGTTATTTCTGTTATTTCTGTTATCTCTGTTATCTTTGTTATTTCTGTTATCTTTGTTATCTTTGTTATTTCTGTTATCTTTGTTATTTCTGTTATCTCTGTTATCTTTGTTATCTCTGTTATCTCTGTTATCTTTGTTATCTTTGTTATCTTTGTTATTTCTGTTATCTCTGTTATCTCTGTTATCTTTGTTATCTTTGTTATCTCTGTTATCTCTGTTATCTCTGTTATCTTTGTTATCTTTGTTATTTCTGTTATCTTTGTTATTTCTGTTATTTCTGTTATCTTTGTTATCTTTGTTATCTTTGTTATCTTTGTTATCTTTGTTATTTCTGTTATCTTTGTTATCTTTGTTATTTCTGTTATCTTTGTTATTTCTGTTATTTCTGTTATCTTTGTTATCTTTGTTATCTCTGTTATCTTTGTTATTTCTGTTATCTCTGTTATCTTTGTTATCTTTGTTATTTCTGTTATCTTTGTTATCTTTGTTATTTCTGTTATCTTTGTTATCTTTGTTATTTCTGTTATCTTTGTTATTTCTGTTATTTCTGTTATCTTTGTTATCTTTGTTATCTCTGTTATCTTTGTTATTTCTGTTATCTCTGTTATCTTTGTTATCTTTGTTATTTCTGTTATCTTTGTTATCTTTGTTATTTCTGTTATCTCTGTTATCTTTGTTATCTTTGTTATTTCTGTTATCTTTGTTATTTCTGTTATCTCTGTTATCTTTGTTATCTTTGTTATTTCTGTTATTTCTGTTATCTCTGTTATCTTTGTTATTTCTGTTATCTTTGTTATCTTTGTTATTTCTGTTATCTCTGTTATCTCTGTTATCTTTGTTATCTTTGTTATCTTTGTTATCTTTGTTATTTCTGTTATCTCTGTTATCTTTGTTATCTCTGTTATCTCTGTTATCTCTGTTATCTTTGTTATCTTTGTTATTTCTGTTATCTCTGTTATCTCTGTTATCTTTGTTATCTTTGTTATTTCTGTTATCTTTGTTATCTTTGTTATCTCTGTTATCTTTGTTATTTCTGTTATCTTTGTTGTATTTGTTATCTTTGTTATTTCTGTTATCTCTGTTATCTTTGTTATCTTTGTTATTTCTGTTATCTTTGTTATCTTTGTTATTTCTGTTATCTCTGTTATCTTTGTTATCTTTGTTATTTCTGTTATCTTTGTTATTTCTGTTATCTCTGTTATCTTTGTTATCTTTGTTATTTCTGTTATTTCTGTTATCTCTGTTATCTTTGTTATTTCTGTTATCTTTGTTATTTTTGTTATCTTTGTTATTTCTGTTATCTTTGTTATTTCTGTTATCTTTGTTATTTCTGTTATCTTTGTTATTTCTGTTATCTCTGTTATCTTTGTTATCTTTGTTATTTCTGTTATTTCTGTTATCTCTGTTATCTTTGTTATTTCTGTTATCTTTGTTATCTTTGTTATCTTTGTTATTTCTGTTATCTTTGTTATTTCTGTTATCTTTGTTATTTCTGTTATTTCTGTTATCTCTGTTATCTTTGTTATTTCTGTTATTTTTGTTATCTCTGTTATCTTTGTTATTTCTGTTATCTTTGTTATCTTTGTTATCTTTGTTATCTTTGTTATTTCTGTTATCTTTGTTATTTCTGTTATCTTTGTTATTTCTGTTATTTCTGTTATCTCTGTTATCTTTGTTATTTCTGTTATCTTTGTTATCTTTGTTATCTTTGTTATCTTTGTTATCTTTGTTATTTCTGTTATCTTTGTTATCTTTGTTATTTCTGTTATCTTTGTTATCTTTGTTATTTCTGTTATCTTTGTTATTTCTGTTATTTCTGTTATCTTTGTTATCTTTGTTATCTCTGTTATCTTTGTTATTTCTGTTATCTCTGTTATCTTTGTTATTTCTGTTATCTTTGTTATCTTTGTTATCTCTGTTATCTTTGTTATCTTTGTTATTTCTGTTATTTCTGTTATTTCTGTTATTTGTGTGTTTTTTGTCGTTCATTGTGTATTTCGTACATGTAACACCACCACGGGCCGATCGTCTTCATGAAGTCTTCTCTGGAGGATCACTCCACACTCCACACGGAACTGGTCTCGCTGTGATGGACTTCTAATCCCCAGAGCGACTCTTGGGGGGGGGATTATGTATTTATTAATTGGCACTCTGAGGGTCGACTCGGAGGGGGCGCACAAGCATCTGAAGGACTGATCTGACTCGTGCTTTCTACCTTTCCGAGGACACTTGAGTGCTCTCAGCACAATCGGGGGGAGGTGGGGGGTCTGGGGGGGGGGGGGGGGTAGAATAAATGCGACAGCAGGACTGAATCCTCTGCGTCTCCAGGAGATCTCGGCTGTGATGCGGTTCCCTTCGTCTCAGAAGAGGACTCATCACGAGCAGCCTGACGAGGACCTCAGCTGCCGTCCTTTCAGGCTTGTTGTCATGATCACGTCAAAACGTCCTGCTGAAGACGCCTTAAAGACGTCTTATTAACGTCTTATAAGCGTGAAGTTAAACATCTTCAGAGACCCGGATCCATCGTGGTCCTGATGGTGGACACCAGGACACAGAACAGGACTCTGATTGGACCAGAGGAGGTGGACTCTGATTGGACCAGAGGAGGTGGACTCTGATTGGACCAGAGGAGGTGGACAACAATGTGCAGCCTTTCTTAATCTGTCTTGTTTCTCACAGCCTTGGTATGGAAGCTTCGACACAGTAGTTATTTCATCTCATCGCATCTTTCTCTTGTTTTTGGACACGTTCCTTCCATCCTCACGGACTCACTGAGACCAGAACAGCAGACGCATAAACTCCTGGTAAAGTTCTCACAGAGCTCCTCGGCTGTACCCCCCGACACAGGCGCTGTCTCCGTGACAACGCACTGCGCCACGAGGACCCGCCGCTGCAGGAACAGAATCCTGGTTTGGTTCAATGCGTGTTTGTGGTGAACTAAAAGTCAGCTGGTTGCTCCTCACGACCAGAGGTGAGCGAGGTGTGAGGGAACGTTCCATGTGACCTCATGGGAGGAAACGCCGGAGCTGCTACTGATTAACGACTATTGATTCCACTGTCAATCATTTTCATGATTACTTTGTGGAGATTGAGGCCAAACACCGCGAGCAGAAAAACAACAACACGTCTTTGTTTACTCAACGAGTCAAACTTCCAAATATCCACTAATAATAAAAATATTACTGTTACAAAATACACCTCCGTGTCTGTCTCTATGTCTCTGTCTCTGTCTCTCTGTGTCTCTGTCTGTGTCTTTGTGTCTCTGTGTCTCTGTCTCTCTGTGTCTGTGTCTGTCTCTCTGTCTCTGTGTCTCTCTCCGTCCTGCATGCTTTGTTCCTTCTCCGTTCACGAGGATTTGTCCCCCCCCCCCCCCCCCCCAGGCAGAGACACTTAAAGGTCTTTCACGTTGCTCTCTCTTGTGCGTCTCGCCTCTTCTGCCTTTGTGTCCGGATGAATATGCTGAGAACCTTAATGGACGCACCCCCCCCCCCCCCCTGAAGGAGCATCTGAAATCAGTCTGGTTCACAGCTCCTCCTCCATGTCTCCTGTAGGTCCTCCTCCTTCTCAGTGTGGTGCTTTCACATCGTTACAGCCTCAGACTTAATGTTCCTCAAAGCAAAGGTTTTCCTGTAAGAATCCTTTTCTTTTTCAGGCTTCTGTTCTTCATGAAGCTGCTGAGGTGTTCTTCTCGTTTCTGTCTGCTGGAGGCTGAGTCATACTGTGAGTTTGGACGAAGGTCTTTTTTTTACATTATTGCCATCCATCAATAGGAATAGTCCAGGATGAACTCAGAACCCCTCAGAATCTCCATGGAGCGCTGGGAGGTTGGCGGTTCGAATCCCAGCTGCCCATGTGCAGTGTAACGCGTGTGTTATAAAGCATGTAACATAAGCTCGGTCACATGACCAACATGACGCTACAGGTGAGGAGGAGAACATGAAACTTCACCACTACATTAAGAGGAGCTTAGTTGAATTAAAGAGTGATCGACCTGATCCGTTAATGTCGAAAGATAAAAACAGAGATGAAAGAAGTTCAGACTCATTCACAGAACGCAGTGATCTCACGGCTGATGACTCTTTGTTGTTCTGTCCATAAAATCATCGTGAAGCGTCTGTCTTTGTCCACAAGTCATATATTTGATGCAAATATTTTACTGTCACAGAAGAGGAAATTAAGCAAAAGATTTTCATATTCAGGAGGCTGGAATCACACATTTTCAGTTGTTTTAACTTTTCCTCTCGTAGTGAATAAGAACCAAACCTCAAAGTGACTGAACATAAAGGAAGAGACCAGCTTCATGCTATAAAACACACATAGTGACAACAGCAATCATTTGGATTCATTATTAATTCATTACTAACTCAATAGAATATCAGCCCACTGAACAAACTATGTTCTTAATTGAGAAAATAAATAAAGTATACTAATTAAGATCTGTCCATTTAGCATAATAAATAATAACAAAAAATAATTAAAATAACATTTGTTGCAGATGGACTTTAGAAATATGCAGGTTATTTAAGGGACGGATATCAGATGCAAAGTGACATCAACTTATAATAAAGCAGCAAGTTTCACACGGGCTTCAATAGTAAACAGTAACGTTCAATTATTATAAAACCTTTGGTTCGATCACTCCTATGAGTTTGTTATCATGCAATGTGTAAAGCATCATCATTTAAATCTTACCTGCATGAGGGATGCGTCCTAAATAAAGTTCATCATCGTGGACTTACGAGCCAAAATAAACACACAGCTCCCTGAGACACCACGTGACAGTAAAATATGTTTTAAAAAATGAGGTTGTTTTTATATAAAAATATGTAGACAACAGGAGTAAAGTCCTCCGCCTCCGCGCCGGTCCACAGGAGAAGGTGTGAGATGTCCTCTCAGCTGCGGCTCCTCTCCACACAGAGACCGAAGAGCAGCGCGGCGGCGAGAGGACAATCTCCCCCTCACTGACTTAACGGTGACCAAAGAGCAGCGCAGTGGCAAGAGGACAATCTCCCCCTCACTGACTTAACGGTGACCAAAGAGCAGCGCAGTGGAAAGAGGACAATCTCCCCTTCATGACGCGCCCGCTTTTAGGTTGGGGAGAAATGACGCAGGTGTCTTTTTAAGGGTTTATGTTTCACTTGGGGATCGAATCGAGACAACGGTAGAAATAACAACTCCCTACGCATTTCAAAAAAGTGAACTGCTTTTTGAAGACAACATTGTTTAAAATACACACTTTCACTATTCTATGCCACTTTATATCTATACATTGTCAATTCATTTATTTCACGAAAATCTTGATTACACATTCAAAAACATGTGTTATTGCGTTTTATTTTCATAAACCGTATGTGCCGGCAAATCTTCTCAAATGCACACAGAAGTTGATATAAAACTGCAAGCTGTGAAATGATTTGCATACGTCATTTAAAACAATAATATCAATAAAATATGATCAAATACTTGTTATTACTTAATATGAATGAATGAATGAATGTGTTTGTTTTTCTGTTTGCTGTATTTATTATATATTGTTTAATTTCACTGATGCTTCTTATTCTTTAATTTGCCTCCACATACGAGCGCTCGTGATTCCCGCGAGCCCTTGAACGTAGCAGCAGACGAAAGGGGCAGGGCGACACGTTTTGCGTCATGACGTCAGTATTATTTTACGCACTTCCCGGAAGTGGTCATCACTGATTGTTTACAAGTGTCGCTTATCCCGCCTCGCGGTTTGAGAAAGAAAACAACAGCAACCGACCAAGAAGGATGAAAAAGACCGAAAAGGTTCTGCATCTCAAGAGCTGCCGGGGCCGGAAGCTGCGTGTAGTGCGCGAGCATTACCTGCGCGAGCGCGTCCCCTGCTACAGCGGCCTGTGTGAGGCGGGCTGCGACAACACCGGTAAACAACACAACACACACAACACACACAACACCGGTAAACAACACAACACACACAACACCGGTAAACAACACAACACACACAACCACACCGGTAAACAACACAACACACACAACACCGGTAAACAACACAACACACACAACCACACCGGTAAACAACACAACACACACAACACCGGTAAACAACACAACACACACAACCACAGCGGTAAACAACACAACACACACAACACCGGTAAACAACACAACACACACAACCACAGCGGTAAACAACACAACACACACAACCACAGCGGTAAACAACACAACACACACAACCACAGCGGTAAACAACACAACACACACACACCATCGCCATGACGCTGACTCTGAAGCTGGTCCCTCGTCCAGGAGGCAGGGTGCTGCCGGGGGACCTGACCCACTACGTGGTGCCGGACGTGGGCGTGGTGCTGGACTACCTGGAGATCCTGGAGTTCAGGGAGCTGCAGGGCGTCGTCTTCACGCAGACCGCCTGCCAGGCGCTGCAGCTCGCCAAAGGCCGCAGGTACGCCTTGTTCTCAGAGAGCGGCTCCACAGAGGTCACAGAGGTCGACCTTTGCAAACACACGTGGCAGACTGTAGATGAGGGGGGGCGCATGACCCCCCTGCAGTGTGTGTGTGTGTGATGACCTTTGCAACTTGCTTGTGACTTTATCCAGTGCATCATGCGCTAATCTGATGTGTGAAAGGGTGATGCTCTCTGTGGCGTGCGTTCCTCACGTCATACTTAATGTGCGTGTGCGTGTGTGTGTGTGTGTGCGCGTGTGTGTGTGTGTGTGTGTGTGTAGGCAATTCAACCGTCTGCGAAACCTTCTCAAAGACCCTCGACACCACTGTGTGCTCTTCGCCAATGAGTTCCAGGAGGATTCGTACTGTCCGCGGGAGAAGGGGGAGAAGCAGGAGGAGTGGCAGACCAGGTGTGTGCATCTCCTCACACACACACACACACACACACACACACACACACACACTGAAGACACAAGTAACGGTTGCTAGGAAACGTCTTCAGCTTCGTCACCAACTTCCACGTCTTTTCTTCCATTTGGTCATAAACCGAAATAGAAAAGTGATGCTTTTCCTGAGGTCTGTTTGATGCTGATTCTTTCAATTTATTTTAAGTCCCCCAAATATCTCTCCAACGCTTTATGTCCCCCGGTGTCACGCCCTATGTCGCCCCCCCCCTTCTTTTCTGCATTGATCGCAGTAATCAATGTTTGGAGGTTCTTGAGGTGCTGAAGTGAGGAACGCAGGACGTGAAGGTTTAACAGGCGAGTTCTACTACGTGTGTGTGTGTGTGTGTGTAGGTGTGTGTACTCTGCTGCGGTGTGGTACTACAACCATCTGGCCGGTATGAAGGACGTGGTGATGATCACGGAGGACCAGGAGGCCGTGGCTCGGTACGGCAGCCTCACCTGCGGAGTCTACGTCATCTCCCTCCAGGTACGGCGCCATGACGATGTGTGACAGCTGTCCACCGCACCGAGGACACGTCTTCACTCGCGTCCCTCTGTGCGACCCAGGACTTCCTGCTGAACTTCCTGCCGGAGCTGACGGCGGCTCGTGACCTGTACGCCGCCGTGTCCCAGGCGCTGCAGGAGAAGGAGAGCGAGGTCACGGAGAAGGAGTTCGCCGAACACCTGCCCGCCGAGGTCCTGGAGGCCGGCATCAAGTCCGGCCGCTACGTTCAGGTGCCGGACCGGTCCACCCGCGTGGCTTCCATGTTCCTGCCGAGCAGCTGTTCTAATGACCCGTCCCCCCCCCTGCCCCCCCCCCCTCAGGGCACTCTGAACGTCAGCAGGCACCGGGCGCACAGCGAAGCGTCCGTCACCGCGGACGGTTTGTCCAACAAGAACTCAGGTGCAGAACCGCAGCAACAGGACTCACCTCGTCGGACGGATCTGTCTTCCATCCGTCCTAACCCCCCCCCCCCCCCCCCACCCCCTCTCCTCCTCCCCCCCTCCCCTCCCTTTGTCTCGCCCTCCAGATCTGAGTTGCGGCGTGTTGGTCTGCGGCGCCAAGAACCGCAACCGGGCCGTGCACGGCGACGTGGTGGCGGTGGAGCTGCTGCCGAGGAGCGAGTGGAGAGGGAGGACCACGGCTCTGACCGAAGGCCAGGGGGGGGGGGACGAGAAGAGCGGGGAGGACGCCGACAGGAAGCCAATGCCCACGGGTGAGGTCGTCTTTCTACTGACATTCGGCGCTGAACCAATTAAACCGACGCGTTTCCACGGAAACGTCTGAAAGGAGTGAGACAGATGGTCGCTGCGTCCTTTAAGGAAAGGACACTAAATGTGTCCTTTAAGGAAAGGACACTAAATGTGTCCTTTAAGGAAAGGACACTAAATGTGTCCCGGGCGTCTGACCCTGAATCCTCAGGCCGCGTCGTCGGCGTCCTGCAGAGGAACTGGAGGGACTACGTGGTGACCTTCCCCCCCCGAGAAGGAGCCCAGCCCCAGAGCAGGAGCAGCCAGCGCCTCCTGGCCGTCCCCTGGGACCACCGCGTCCCCAAGATCCGCGTCAGCAGCACGCAGGCCGACGCCCTGCAGGTGTGCTCCCAGCTCGTATGAGGCCCCGTTTTGTCATGGAGTGCTTCACCACTGTAGGAATGACCCCCCCGCCCCCCCCCCCACAGGACCACAGGGTGGTGGTGCGCATTGATTCCTGGGAAAGCTCGTCGCTCTACCCCAACGGCCACAGCGTGCGCGTTCTGGGTCGCGCCGGAGAGCTGGAGACGGAGGTCCAGACCATCCTCATCGAGAACGGCATCCACGTGCCCCCGTTCTCCGACGCGCAGGTGAGACGGGGGGGGGGGGGTCTCACATCGTGTCATTTGTTTGTTGTTTTCATTTTTTATTCCGTATCCCTGGAGAATTATGGAAGCTGTTTATTAAAGCAAAGATTTTGTGTTTATATTTAAGAACACAAATAGACGTGACATCATCGCTCATGAAGGAGTGAGAAGGTTCAACCTGACCTGAGGTTAAAGGTCACACAGATTAATGGAACTCATTTCAGGTTCAATGAGGCAGAGAGCGCCCTCTGCAGAGAGAAGAGTGCAACCACAGGGGGGTTAACGACCTGTCCCTCCCCAGCTGAGGGAGCTGCCGGCGAGCTCGCCCGAGAGGCCGTGGGCGGTGGACCCGGCGCAGGTGGCGCGGCGGCGGGACCTGAGGCGGAGCCACCTGGTTTTCAGCATCGACCCGCTGGGCTGCGAGGACGTGGACGACGCGCTGTCGGTGCGGCGCCTCGCCGGAGGGACGCTGCTGGAGCTCGGCGTGCACATCGCCGACGTCACCCACTTCGTGGCCGAGGGCTCGCTCACCGACCTGGAGGCGCGAGCCAGGTGAGCCGCCATCTTCAGATTGTTGTGTCCGAATAAAACGACTAGAATACAACAAGCTGCTCTTCTTCAGGGCGACGACGTACTACCTGGCCGACCGGCGCTACGACATGCTGCCGCCTGTGCTCAGCGCCGACCTCTGCTCTCTGCTGGGGGGGGTCGACAGGTCAGTCCACGCCTCCTGGTTTCTGCTCGCCGTTCTGTCACTGTGGGGGCCCCTCTGGCTCCTTAAGTCCTTAACCGCTTCTTCTCTCTCCCATCTACTAAAAAGCCTTGTGACCTTGTGACCCCCCCCCCCCCAGGTACGCGATGAGCGTGCTGTGGGAGCTGGACGCGCAGACCCTGTCCGTGCAGAAGGTGTGGTACGGGCGCACGCTGGTGCGCTCCTCCTACCAGCTCCACTACGAGCTGGCCCAGGCGCTCCTGGACGGGGGGGGGGCCGAGGTGCCGGAGCTGGAGGGGCTCGGCCCCGAGGAGACGGAGGCCCGGCTGGCGGAGCTCAAGGGGGCTCTGGAGACGCTGACCCGCGTGGCCCGGCACCTCCGGGCGCAGAGGGACCGGGGGGGGGCGCTGGAGCTGGAAGGGGTGGAGGTAAGAGTGCTTCCTGCGTCCTTCAAAATAAAAGCTGTAAAATGTAAACGTGTCGGTTGAGGATTTACTGTTGAAAAGGTTGATTGGCACATAAAAAAAGACATTTAAACAGGATTTAAATTTCTATTTAAATAAACCAAATTAAAGCAAAGGAGGGAAAGTGTGAGAGTAGAACCTGTCGTTTACTCTCTCAGCTCAAGGCGTAAATATGTAGTTATAATTAAAAAACGGCTTCCTGCTGCCGAGGCTCGTCCTGATGTCCCTCGTCCCTCGTCCCGTGTCCTCAGGTGCGAGCCCAGCTGGACGAGCAGAGGAACATCACGGCGCTGGTCCCCCGGGAGCCGCTGGAGGTCCACGAGACCGTGGCCGAGTGCATGATCTACGCCAACCACTGGGTGGCGCGCAAGATCCAGGAGGCCTTCCCCCACCAGGCCCTGCTGCGGCGCCACCCGCCCCCCCGCCAGGAGTTCTTCAGCCAGCTGGTGGAGAGCGCCGCGGCCCGGGGGTTCACCGTGGACACCAGGTGACCAATCAGCTGTGGCTTCATTTTATGGGGCATTTCTTGTACTTGTGCTCCAGGTGAGAAGGTCACGTTCTGACCGCTACGCATGTTCCTCCAGGACCAACAAGGCTCTGGCGGACTCTCTGGATCGCGCTGTGGACCCACAGGACCCGCTGGTGAACAGGATGCTGAGGATCATGGCCACTTCTGCCATGTCGCAGGCCGTGTACTTCTCCACTGGCCTCCAGTCCCAAGACCAGTTCTACCATTACGGTACCGCCTCAGGACACCGTCACCATCTCCTGTTTTGACCACATCACCTCCACTCATGCTCCACCCACACACCAGAGAACGACTTCGCCATGACAACGTCCACTTCCTGTTTCGCTTCAGGACTGGCGCTGGACCGCTACACTCACTTCACCTCGCCCATCCGTCGCTATGCCGACGTGGTGGTGCACCGCCTCCTCACCGCGGCCATCGACGTGGACGAGGGTCGTGACCCCAGCACAGCCGTGGCCGGCAACAAAGACCTGGAGGAGACGAGCCGTCACATCAACACCAAGAACCGGGTCGGTGCCGCGTGTCTTTGGGGGATCCGTGAATAAACTCACTCTGACCTTTTGACCTCTGTGTGACCTCTGACCCCCTCCAGGCCTCCCAGCAGGCCCAGAAGTTGTCCACAGAGTTGTTTCAGTGTCTCTACTTCAAGGAAAGAGACCCTCAGTCGGACCGGCGCTGCCTGGCGGACGCCGTCATCTACTCCATCCGAGACAACGGCGTGTTGGTGTTTGTCCCGGAGTACGAACCCCCCCCCCCGTCATTAGTCACATGTCATCCCTTCTAAAAGCATGAAGACTAACACCTCCCCCCCCCCCCTGCAGGTACGGAGTTAAGGGGCCGGTGTACATGAAGAATCGAGAGGGTCAGGTGGTGGCGCCCGGAGAGGGCGGTCTCTGCGAGTGGCAGAGCGGCGCCGTGCGGCGTCACTCTGACCACATCAGCACCACGTCCAGCTGCGGCACCTCCACCTTCCGCCTGTTCGACCACATCACCGTGAGTCGCGTTTATTTCCACGTTTATCTGCACACGTCGACTCAGGCGCTCATCGACGCCGCCTCCTCCTCCGCAGGTCTGCGTCTCCGTGCGCTCCACCCACTGCCACGCCGACGCCCTCCACCTGGAGCTGGTCAGCAACAGGCCCCACCGCGGCGCCGAGCCCAAGCGGCCCGGCCCGCAGGGCCGCAGCCAGCTGGTGCAGGAGGTGGTGCGTCTGGCCGAGGAGGCGTCCCAGCAGAAGGCCCGCCGGCCCAAACTCTCCAGAGAGGAGCGGGAGTTCAGCCAGAGCAAGACCCCCAACCTGTACTCCCTCCTGGAGGAGGTCCGGGAGCTGGCTCTGCTCGACCTGGACGCCATGTCGCGGGTTGCCGCGGCAACCGCGTGAAGCTGACTTCACAGAACTGGTTTATCGTTTATAAAGTGTTAACATTTAACATGAAACGATGATCTGATTTTAATCATTTCAAACTATTACGTTTTTTTATCAGTGTGTGTATTATTCAATATGGCCAATATGTTTATTAATAAAAGGTGAACTTTTATTGATCATCAGCATAAAGACATTCTTATTACAGATAATAAAATGTGACGTACAAATTATATTTGCTTTTAGTTTTCAGAACATAATAAAACTGGGCTCCGAACCCGCAGCGTTAGTCTCCGTCTTCACGGTCCTCGCTGAGGACGGGTTCTTCCTCCCTCTCGCTGTGGGGGGGTCCGGCAGGAGGCTCTGACTCTGTGGGGGGGAGCTGGCTGGGCTCTTCTTCTACTTCCTCCTGTTGCTGCGCGCTGCTGGCAGGCTCCCCCCCCGCAGGCTCCCCCCCCTTATCCCGACCCACAGGACTGTGGACTTCAGCAGAGGAGACGGGTTCATCTGCAGACGGGTCTGGGAGACATTTCAGATCTGATGTCAATCAATGTTTCCCTAAATTACGTATATTCCAATCCCTCTTTTCTGAGTGGCAGGAGGCTGCAGAATAATGAACGCACCTGTCTGCATGCAACACTACTTCATTATTATTATAAAGGAATCAAGTGAAATATTATAGATGTCTTCAATGAAGCTCTGATTAAATGAGTGTTCAGAGGCATCATTCTGACCCACAATCCTTTGCACAGAAGAATATGAACACACTACAAACACCGTCATAAGTCACATCATTTGATCACTAAAGTCCACCTGTGTCACATGATCAGTCACATGATCTAGGTTAGGGGTCACCAAACTGCATTACTATACACTCAGTTCTCATTAAGCTCAATTACTTCAGTCAATTAAAGTTGATGACATTTTTTAACAAACATTAGTTGATGTGTTAACGATCCCAATAAAGTATTGGATTAATATTCACATCCCCTTTTTCTCGTCTTGACTCCCCCTTCATGCAGGACGATGCAGGGGGGGGGCAGCGGCCTAAGAACCCATCGGAGGCTCCCTCAGAGTAAGATGAGCATCTACTGAGCTACGATGTAATTTACCTGCATTTGATTGATTTTTGCAATATTGGAGCATTAGAAGTGAGGCAGTATACCTCACATCTTGTGAGTGGCCTCGTCCTGTTTGGACACCATGAAGACCAATCAGAACAGAGACGTGAAGATTGAAGGAACACAGATGAATAAATGGTCGGATTGTGGACACCTCGCAGTTTGATGTTGTTGAAATGTTCTAAACTGATGTGAAAAGACGTTTGACTTCTTCTCACCGGACGGCTGCTGCTGGCGGGTCAGCCTCCTCTCCAGGGCCCGCCGCCGGTTCTGCTCCATGCGTTCACGCTGCTCCTCCGTCAGCGTGGGCGGAGCCTGTGTGGGGGGCGGAGCCGGAGTGGAGTGGACCGGAGCCGACAGGTTGGTGAAGCTGGAGCTGTTGAACGGATCCGGATCTCCCAGAAGGTGAGACTCTGGATCTGCTGCTGCTTCACCTGAACCGAGACGCATCAAAGGGAGAACTCACTATTGAAGGAGTAAAGTTTGGACCTGGAGCAGAACCACTAGCAAAGTATCTGTGACAAACATCACAATATGATCCCTAAATTACATTTTGACATATTTCACCGTTACTAAATATTGCTCCTACTTATTTTTTGTTTTGGCCTTTTTGATGCAGGTATCTAACGTTCTCCTCTCTTACCCCCCATGAAGTCTTCGTGGGTCAGCGGCATGTCCAGTCGAATACGTTTCAGACAGGTCTGCAGGAAACAAAAAGAAACAAAGCAAAATGACTTAAAAATAACGCATCATGTAATAATTAAAGTTCATGTTAATGCAATGAAGGGCAGCGATCTTCACACCTGCACTTCCTTCTTGTTGCCCAACTTCTCTACTTTGTCCACAAAATCCTCAAACTGCAGTTTGGGGTACAACCTGTGAGCCCAGTTCTCCATCTTCTGCATCAGCAGCCGCAGGTCTTCAGCCTGGTGGAACCGAGCACAAACCAACAGCGGCTCAATGTTACGTGAGAAGCTCCAGGGAGCCGCGAGCGACTCTCCGGCTCTCACCTCGTGGCCTTTGCCTTTGAAGCGGACGTTTTCAAACAGGGTTCGTAGAGCCGGAAGTCCTCTTTCTGAGGTCAGCCTGAAGGAAACGTACAAGAACTCTGTCATTGGACTCAATGTTTACGAGGGCAGCTGTAAGGTTGGATCTTATGACAAGGACCACTGCAGGTAATGCAAATTGAAATGACGAGTGGAGCTGGAATGAGAGGAATCAGCCTGAACCCGGCGTGTGACGTCCTCATCATCGCAGCTCAGAGACACGAGGTCGGATACCTCTGAGAGTCCAGCTTGAGCTGCGGCCTTTTTACTCCTCGTCTCTTAGAAGCAGGGACGTCAGCCAGCTTGGACCCATCGGCGTCTTCCTCTCCTGCATCAACCACATCACATGACCGCTGCTCCGTCAGCGCTCAACTCAACATCCTCGTGTTTCCTCCTTCCACGTGTCACCTGATGGGGCTCCTCCTCACCTTCGTCAAAGGGCTCCGCGGCGTCTTGTCCTCCGTGGCCCGGGGAGTGAGGGGGGGGCAGGGGGGGGAACGTCTCATCCTCGATGCTGTCAAAGTCCCGCAGGTCAGACAGGCTTTTCGCCATGGTGAGCGACTCCTGGAGGAAAGGGGACAGCTTCACAATAATAGAATTACAAAAGGCCTTCCCAACAGCACAGTGAAACCAACACAATAAAAAACAGGAAGTAAACGCAAATGTAACAAAGAAAGATTCTCGACTTACAATAAGTCCACTGATTTATTTGACTGATTACAGAACGAGAATTTATTTAAGTTACTGCAGAGAAGAAGGAAAAAGCAACAGATTGATGATATGATGTTAAACTTTAATTACACTTCAATATTACATCTAACTATATTAACGTTATATCTGTAGTCACTTCACGGAACATATATATGATCTATTCCAACTAATGTTATACAGTGGGTTCTTTCACTAAATAACGTTAACAGCTTATGTGAGAAACTAACTGAATTCATTATAAAACTACCAAACAAGACGGCAACGATGCAACATATAAAAACGTATTTAACTATTGAACAATCTTCAGAGCCTCGTTAGACAAACGCAAAGTGAGAGAAATGTTTCCTCTTTGAAGCTGTAAGTTTCAGAAGGTTCACTAAGCATCACTAAGCTAGCATTGAGCTAACGCTGTGCTAACTTTACTTTGGCTAGCTTAGCTTAGCCGACGTTAAGTTATCTTCCGTCAGCGAAAACGTAAAACAAAACGAGTCAACCACAAGTGAACAAAAAAGGCATCGCTTTTAAAATACAACGTAGTTGTTTAACGTGAAGACGTATAACATTTTAATATTATTATATTTACCGGTCACAAGCTGTTCGTTCAAGTGCTATCAAGCTAGCAGGCACCACTTCCGGTACGAAGATGTTCTTTCTTTCGAAATAAAGTCCCACAGATACATTAATACTTTTATAACCCAACAATATATAATGTAAAGACAAAATACTAATGTAGCGACGTTTTAGGAGTTAGATCAAGCGTGTATATAGTTGGATTGACTAATTATTCCAGAACTTTAGTATTTCTAAATCCGGGCAGTGATTTATGACACCCTAGTTTAATCTGTTTTGGTTAGTTTAACCTAATTTTAAATTGTGTGAGTATGATTCGGTTATGAACAATAGTTTCACTCAATAAGAAAAACATTAAATATTATAAACGATGATTACATCATTATTATTATTATTATGTATTGGTTCTCCTGTTAAGATTAGGGGCTTTTAGTTTGAAGGATGAAACGCTTTGCAGGAAAAGGTGCTTTTTAGATATCTGTAGTTTTTTCACAAGATGATATTAGACATGCAATTAAAATATCGGATCATATCATATCGCTCCAACTGCTCATCTTTAATGAAAGTGTTTTGTTGTCTCAATACAATAAAGTTGTATCAAATCACACATTCATCTTGTAACCCCAAAACATCTCATTATTGATTATAAATTGACAGTTTATGAAGCATCACTCTTTTAATGTACATTAATATTTATCAATCAATATTGACCATATTTGTGTAAAAGCTTATATTCTTAACTTTGGGTACCGTTAAAGTGATGTTTCCCAGTAGGAACATCTGCATCAACTGATGTCCAACTTTTACCGGCCCTCGTAATGTACTTATTGAAGCCTGGTGTTTACTCTTTAATACTCAAAGCATCCTGTTCTATTCTTTAACTTCTCCTTTTGAGTCATTTCAGACACACGATGTTTGACACTGAAGGAGAACCATGCACTGGTTCTGTCTGCATCCTCAGGCACACAGTGACTGGAAGGTCTCCTCCCTGCTATCGATTCTTGGTGGGGGGGGGATTAGAGGGGGGGGGGGTTGTGTGCAAACGTTGACTAGCGAGAGACATTCAAAGCCTTCCTGTCGACCCCTGTGTCCTCGGGGCATCGGAGGCCGGCAGGATGCTCGTCAGGTGCCTGCAGGCCGGAGCTGGAGGAGGCGTCTCCCTCTGCGTTGGAATCTTAGTGTTTGTTCTGTTCTGGATGGTGTCGGTAGGACGTGAGCTCGTGTTCCATGGAAGAGCTCCCGCTCCATCTGATCCTCAGCCAATCGATACCTGCGGATCAGAACAACCACTCGGCTGCTGGTGGTTCGGATTCTTCTGATTAACAAAGAGGCTTCAGACCGTAGTCAGAAGAAGGACGATTTAGCTATTCCTACTTTTACTTGATATTTTAAAACGAAATTCAGTTTTAACTTTTTATCCACTGCATTTGTTAAGCCAATGTTTGTACACATTTTTCCTAATTTGACCTTTTTTCACAGATTTAAACATTTTTCTTGTTGTTTTTTCATGACATTTCCCGACACAATATTTTTTGAACTTTTTTTAATGACATTTCTTTTTCCAATAACTTTTCTTTTGCTGATATTCTTCAGATGAACATGTAATATACAGGAGACAGTAGTGTGCAAACACATGGTCTGACCAGGCGGCGAGGAGAAGCCTCTCAGGACGCACCTCGCTTGCGGGAAGCGGGGCGGCTGCAGCCATAAATAAATCTCCCCAGGAAGTCGATAGGATCACATGTCCACAGCAGATTAATATCCACCCCCCCCCCCCCCCCCCAGCGTCTGCGTGTCTGCCGAACAACGTGCACTTGATCCGCGGATTATTAGAATCCTGCAGTGCTGATGTCCTTCATCACTGAAACGTTATTTTTGGGTAAAGAAGTTTAAAGTAAAAGTACACGACGGAAAAAAGGGAGACAATGAATGTGTGATGAAGGATGATTGTAATCAGAAGTACTAGCATCCTAATACTTTTACTGTAAATCCAATTATTAGTCATAAATACCAACATTAATGACCTCAGCTTGTTATCGATTCAACTTCCAGGAAATCCTTTAAGGTCATTAAGGAATGAAAAAGATGTGATAAATAGCATTGTCATTCTGATGTATAAACGTGTTGTGGAGGAACAGGAAATACACAACAGATCGTACCAAAAATAAAACACAACTCAAGTGTTTTAAAAGATGAACCAGGAATGAAAAAAACACCTGAAAAAAATGTAATTCCAAAATCCAAAGCTCGGGTTTCTGCACCAACACACACACACACACACACAGACACACAGGTACGCACACAGACACACACACACAGATATAAGAAATGTTGTAATGTTCCTTTAAGTGAGATGTAATGAGACCCCGAGGTCAGACGAGCCTTGTGATGCAGATCAATGAGCTGAGACTCCCTGCTGATTCCATTTCTGTAATTCACATGATTGTACACACACACACACACACACACACACACACACACACACACACAGAAGGGCTGTGACTGGGAACAGATTCCATCTCCCAGTAACTGGGAAACAAGGGCCGTGTCCCAGTTCACTTTTTCACAGCTGTGCTGAAACGCCGGCGGCTGCTTCGGGGCGGCGCTGTGCTTGTGGCCAATAAGTTGTGGCGGGTGTCGGCGTTTGGCACCTTTGAGGTTAAAGGAAGTCCGTGGTTAAAGCATGCACTGCACACAAGAGACGGACACGGTCACCATGGCGACGCCAATCCTCCCCTGGACGGCCCTCCTGAAGCCTCCCGTTTCTCTTCTTCTTTCTGCAACCAGAAGTGACGCGAGAGGGCGGAGCTGAATAAGAACAAGACGGAAGACGAGAACATGGGTCGACTGTCAGACCTGTCAATCATCATGTAGCCCCGCCCTAAAGCACCCCTGCTTCATGGTCTGTTTGACTCTAAATGGGCCGTAATCTACTAAATGAACATCCTGCTGCATTGAATAAGACGTGAAGCTAGAGATGGAGACCATAAATCCAGATGAAGCTTTCATGGGCTTAAAGCCGTCGAAATGCTGCGTGGTGCTGATGGAAAACAGATTTACACAGACATTAAATCATTGTGGCTGTGAAGACATTCATTAGAGCCGTTTGTAACATCTTCATCCGTAAGGTGCAGGTCTGTGAGCGGTTTAAATAACTAAAATGTAAAAACAACATTTTGTAGTTTCAATCCTCCTTACTGCATTAAATATGAATTAAAAAAACTATTAGCCTTCATATAAAAATACCAGCAGCAGAGTCTCCATTCAATCAGCTCAGCATCAATTATTCACCGCTGCTCCTCTGGAGCGGTCGATGCCTGCGTAATGGGGGCCGATACGAGCCCCCGGCCTCCTTAACGGCTCCACCGGAGGTCACCGGCGCAGGAGCCACTTCCTGCATGAAGCTGCTCCTCACCAGGCTGCTGTCACCTCCGGTACCTGAGAGAGTCCCCAGCAGGTGAAGCCACGCCCCTTCTGGTGTCCCGCACGGCCCCCGGTTGGATCCCCTTTGAATTGAGCCACGACCTACGTGACCCATGTGACTGTTAGCTTAGCTTGTGTCGCTAGCTGGCTAACTTGGCTGTGGGGACAGAGAGAGAAGACACTGTGTTTAGTGTCTTTCTGAATGTGTAAGACATCACAAGGGTTGTGTTTATTCATGTATTAAGTGTGTGTGTGTGTGTGTTTTGTATAAATGTATATTGTATAAATGTTTTTTGCTTCCTGCTGTCCTGTGTGATAATGTGAACAGCATTAAATATTCAGTTAAAAGGAAGCTGAGTGTCACTACATTATCTGAGACGTCAGCCATTTATTGATGACCATCCGTTATCTGTTTGAGCTCAGGTCACACACACACACACACACACACACACACACACACACACACACACACACACACACACACACACACACACACACCGAACCACTGGGACTAACAGTGTTTGTGCATTTGTTTCATGAATTATAGATTTCGAGCACGGCGTCCCTGGACCGATGAAGCCGTTTGGCGGGAAACTGAAATGTTGCCGATCGATGGAGGAGCTTTTTAAAAAGTCTGCTTGTTCCTCCGCATCGTTAACCAGAGCATTCCTGACACCACGAGGACACCTGCTTAATATATACAATGCATTTATTCCATTCATCAGTTTGTTCTTATCGCTTCCTTCTTTCATCTTTTGTACTCTTTAAACTTGTTGTTTACTTTGCTTTATGAACTTTGTGAATAAATAACAATAATATGAACAACAGCTGAAGAACATCAGTAATCAGCAGGACTCAGAGCTGCTCTGCTCGGGGAGATGGAATCTGTGAATGGACGAGGAACCATCACCCCCCCCCCCCCCCCCTCCCGTCTCCACCTCGCCCCTCCCTCCCTCCATTCATACCCGGGGAGGAAACGGCTGCCCCCCCCTCGGGGATTCTGCATGGCAGTGAGATAGGACGCAGAGCTGCAGCACACGTCTGCTGAGCAGCGAGCGAGGACGTCTGCTGCTGCCTGAGAGGTAAGAGCTGAGAGCTTCAGATGACATCAGACCTTCAGAAAGCAGCTTGAGAGCCGTTCCACAGGAGCGTCCTCCCATGAGGCGCCGCCGCCTGCTTCTTAAACCTATTTATCTGTTTTTTTAAATTCCGGAACGGATCCTTTTTTGTCCGCAGGCCATTTCCAAACTCGCTTTGATAATGTGATTTCTCGCCTTAGGATATGATTAGAAGACATAAGCAAGTTAGGTCTGAACCGGATGATTCAATTACAGCAATCCAGACCGGTTAAAGTGGACCTTTTGGGCTGGGGGTAAAATGCAGCTGCTAGATTTAATGAGAAAAATAAGAGTAAAGATGTTGTACCACATGTCATAAATATGAAGAGGGTCGTGAAGTGGCTCCATGGAGGGATTTACTCGATGTTTTGTGTTCTCATTGAAGTCTTTGTGATGACTGAGAGGAGGTCAAAACTCCTGCAGAGAGACAGAACTCTTTGGTTCTGCACACTGGCCCATGTGATAAGGACGGGGCGGGTGCAGTAATCCTGATGCCACTCTTGTATTTATTCAGGTGCCGCAGAGCGACGAGAGGACGCAGCCATGGCGGACAGGAAGCCACGGGGCTCGGACACGCCCCCCAAGTCGGGCCTCCGCAGCTGGAGTGCGGACAGCTACGTCTGGCGGGGGAAGAAGCGCTCCCGGAGCTCTCGCCCCGGGTCCAGCCCCGGGGGCGCGGCGGCGCCGGCGGCAGAGGGCACGGAGGAGCCGGCCTTGCGCTCCACGTCCTGTCCGAGGCGGCGGCGTGACAGGATGTGCAGCTGCGGCGCCCTCGGGGACGCGCTGACGGCGGCCGACGTGGACTCGGTGTGTCGGAAGGCCCTGTCCCGGCGCTCTCTGCGGCAGAAGTTCCAGGACGCCGTGGGCCAGTGTTTCCCGCTGCGCCCCCACCACCACCACCGCATTCCCTCGGGCTCCTCGCCGCCCTTCTCCGTGCTCTTCTGGTCCAAACGCAAAGTTCACGTCTCAGAGCTCATGCAGGACAAGTGTCCCTTCTCGCCCAAATCCGAGCTGGCCCGGTGTTGGCACCTTGTGAAAAGCCACGCCTCCCACCCAGGCGCCCTGAGGGACATGGAGGCTCCCCTCAGACCCGGGGCCTCTTCCTCCTCCACCTCCCCGCCACAGACCCCTCCGTCCTGGGAGGACATCTGCTGCTCCCCCGGGCCCAGAGGCTCCAGCCTGGAGGACTGGGACCCTTCTTGTCCCCACGGGGGGGCGGAGGGCAGCCACACCGACTACATCCTTGTCCCGGATCTCCTGCAGATCAACAACAGCTGCTGCTACTGGGGCGTGCTGAACCGCTTCGAGGCGGAGGAGCTGCTGGAGGGCAAGCCGGAGGGGACGTTCCTGCTGCGGGACTCCGCCCAGGACGAGTTCCTCTTCTCGGTCAGCTTCCGCCGCTACAGCCGCTCGCTGCACGCGCGCATCGAGCAGAACGACAAGCGCTTCAGCTTCGACGTGCGCGACCCGTGCATGTACCGGGACCCCAGCGTGACGGGCCTGCTGCGGCACTACAGCGACCCGGCCACCTGCCTCTTCTTCGAGCCGCTGCTGTCCCGGCCGCTGCCGAGGTCCTTCCCGTTCACCCTGCAGCACCTGTGCAGAGCCGTGATCTGCAGCCGCACCACCTACCAGGGCGTGGAAGACCTGCTGCTGCCTCCGCAGCTCAGGGACTACCTGCGACAGTACCACATCAGGTGTGACGGGGCCTGCGCCATGTGACGCGCCTGCAGCGTGGAGGGGAAAGGTGGCGCCAGCAAAGGCCTGATGGCGTGGCAAAGAGGTCTTTGCAGAACTCTGAGGTCCAAAAGGTGCAAAAGTGGAGACTTTTTGGAGGTGTTTGTGGATATATGAGAACCCAACTGGTCTGATGCAGGGGATTTGGACTTTTCTGCCACATTTTAAGGGAGTCTAAAGTCCAGATCCTGCTGGAACACCTGCAATCAGGCAAACATTCTCCAAGACACCTCCCTAATATCCTCGATGGAGTGAAGATTCTCGCCCTCACCTTTCTGTGGAGCATTTCCTCCCTTGCACTCAATCAATGATTCATCATGTGTCGCCTCCAAGGGGCCACCAGAGGAAATGCATCTCCCTCGTCCTGCCGGAGACCGGCCCTCCTGTCATGTCCTCATCGAAATGAAATACTGGCATGTGGCAGGAGGCCTTTTCTCAGGTACCTTTACCAACGTCTGAATGGAGCAGTCCTCATAGTCTCGTAGGCAGCCAGAGTCAAACACTAAGATTTAACATCTCAAGCACATTGCTCTCCACTGATGAGGGACCACGTTCTCCGCAGTGCAGCTGGCTAGATGGAGAGCTTCCTACTAGCAACAGTCACCATTTCCTTTATCACTGGTGAAGGAAACAGTTGAATGTCCCTTGATGTACTAGAAAAGATGCTTTGCTGTTGTCCTTTTCCCAATCAGAGCTGTCAGAGGTACCAGAAAAAGCATTTGATATCCAGTTAAAACTCCCTTCCAACTAAACAACATTTACTTTATTGTAAGACTCTGGTTGGGGGGAGGTGCCACAGAGGTGGCACATATAGATCTTGTGGAAGTCAAACTGTCCAAAAACCACATCTTCCTCCAAAGACTTAGTGTGCAGACTGAGTTTGTGAGTCACGTTTTCCTCCTGGAGGGAAAGTTGAGAGACGAGAAGACGGTTTTCCATCAAAAGACATTTAAATGAGAGCTTCAGCGGCCTGCTTTCATCTCCACAGCCACCAGATGGCGCCCCCCCCCCCCCCCCTGCACTGATGGGAGGACTCCATCCATCTGTACCTGGACTCAAGCTGCTTGTTGGCTCCAACTTCTCTGGGTGGATATTTAAACATCAGTGGTGCCTCCTCAGCTCATTGCGAGTATTGTTACTGAAGTAGATGTTTACATGATGGAGGAGAGAAGAAGAAACGCACACGCAGATAGAAATGACGTGTGCATCATCATTTAGGAAGAGAAAACACTGCAGACCACTTTAAATCTGAATCACACAACAAACCATTTCTATAAGTGAACTAATCTGTTTTTAATAAATTAAATTAAACCAGTTATTGTAATTTGTGAGACTTTGAAGTGTTTCTGTGTCTGATGCAGTAACTTTACCAGGATTATGTTGTATTCACCACACCGATACACAAAATAACAATAAAGCATATGGAGTGTGTCTCAGGTTTTTCGTCCCCTCTCGACAGCTCGAGTCGTGCTCGTCCATCCGTGCACGCTCATCCGTGCGCGTACACGTGGCCGCCTGTACTCAGGCGGGTTAATGGGACGGAAACGCCTCCCCGTGAAGAGAGGAACCTCTAAATGCCAGAATGGGGAGATAAGGACATGAAAAGGACGAAGAAGCGGATTCAAGTGGTTCCGTCTCTCACACAGCAGATCAGCCCCGAGGAGCCTCATCTCACGCCTTTTGCCTGAAATGTTTCATGTTGGTATTTGTCCTCAGACATGCTCGAGTTAACAGCTTGTCCTTTGTTCTTTTTTGACATTTCGCATTCTTCTATTCATCAAAGTATCAGCTTCACTGCAGTTGACCCGTCGGGATTCGTAATGCACTCCGTGTCCAGCATGTGGGACATGGGACATGGGACATGGGACATGCAGTCAATCACCTGGAATGGGAAACTGGATGCTGCAGCGCAGTTGCACATGATCTCTGTCTGCTTCTTTTTTAATGTACTTCCTGTTGCACTAATCAAATGATCCCCGAGACAAAACCGCGTTTACACTGTGAAGGTCGGAAGTACAGAATATGATGTTGGGGAATACATTTTACATTCAACAACGTCTACAGCAGATGCTCCAAATAAATCATTAACTTCCCATGCAATATTTGTACGACTTACCTAATCAAAAATAAAGATGATTAAAGAACTGTATGAAACAATTACAGTCTCTTCTGGGACCTTAATGTGAGAGGATTCGTAGAAACTAGGCAGATCTTTAAAAGTTTAATACTAAATTTTTTTTTTGTTTAACTTATAGTTGAATATGTTTGTCTGCGTTTCGGCTGTCTGAAGTGCCTGAACAGAGAACAGAAATGCACAACTAAGTCCTGGTAAGGAGACCAACTCATGGAGGACAGATGTGATGCGCCTCAAACGATGGAGCGGTTACGTCGATTGCGTCATGACGTAAGTAGCGGGAGTTGCGACGCCGCGCGTCCCCGTCTTCAACGCAGCGCGGGAGATTCAGGAGACGAAAAGCGACCCCATCACCAATCCGTGGACTCTGCGCACTGGGGAAGTTGTAAGTTGCCCCGCTGACTTCGGAATAAAACGCATTTTAACACACAACGTCCCGCTCGGTCCGAGCTGAACGCGTCGCACCGGAAACACCGTTCACCGACCCGCCCGTTGGCTTTGATAGAGCCTTAGCTGTAGCTAACGCTACAGTATTGTTAGCTTAGCTCCTCGGCTAGCCCAAGTGCCTGAACGAGCCACGGGAGCTCGTGACAGGCCACCGAGTAGTAAGCATGCGTCACGCATGTGTGTTGCTAGTGTGTTGAAGTACTTATTCATTTGTTTCACGTATTCATTGCTGTACTTTCCCGCCTGTCAGTCCGGTGTTTGTGCAAAGATGCCTTGTGAGAGGAAGCCGATGCGCTACGGGCACTCGGAGGGACACACCGAGGTCTGCTTCGATCACTCTGGGAGGTGAGGATACCAGAAGTACTCCGTGCTTAAACTGTTGTTACTGACGCTTCTACTGTTGCTTCTTCATTCATTTCATTTACTTCTCCAGGATTATTGTACACTTTACTTTGGCTGTACGGCTGAAACAGTCCTCTAGTTGTCATAGATCAAAACAAACCATACTGTCCCAAGCGGATTTCATATAATTCCCAAACCACATTGAGCCACATAATTACTTTAAAGGGATCATCTGAGGTAAATGTAGTAAACGTGTGTTTGCTTTGGTGTAATGAGAAGAATCCAAGTGGTTTCGTTACCTTCCAATGACACGTTTATACCTACATTTCTACAGTAGCCCATAGGGGTCAAACACACAGAGGTCGTCCTCCTCCGGGCGCGGCGCAACATCTGCAACGTTCACGCCCAGATGCAGAGGAACCGAGCATCTGCTTGACCGTATACATGTCATGAAACCGTCCCTCAGGTTCTTGGTGACCGGCGGGAACGACGGAGATGTTCGCATCTGGGAGGGTCTGGATGACGACGATCCCAAGTTCATCACCGTGGGGGACAAGGTGTACTCTCTGGCGCTCAAGGTCGGTCGCCATCTGTCAGCTGGTTGTTTCGGGGAACCTTTGAGGACGTGTGATTGATTTCTGTCGTTTCCCGCCACAGAACGGCAAGCTGGTGACGGCGAGCTCCAACAACACGGTGCAGATCCACACGTTCCCCGGGGGCGACCCGGACGGCATCCTGACCCGGTTCACCACCAACGCCACGCACGTCACCTTCAACAGCAGCGGCTCCAGGGTCGCTGCCGGCTCCAGGTACTTAGGATCGCTGTGAACAAAGCGTCATTCCAGCGTAAATGGTTGGTCTGTAGCAGGGCTGTAAGATTCAGTGAGTATCAACAGCAGCCATGTTGTTTGTCTACGGACGTGATGATGGTCATTCAAGCCGTCACTTGGTCTGTGGATCCATCATCTTTCGATCTAATGCCTTTAATGGGAAATAACGTTAATAGAACAGGTCGGTACTTGAGGGCGTTTGTGGAATCGATTGCAACAATAATTGGACGTCTTTATTGTGGCGGAGAGCGCCATCGTTTCGCCTCCCTCAGTCATTGATTTGCCGATTTACACAGCAGCCCCCCCCCCCCGTCAGCCTCGTGTGATCACAGATCTCCGTCTGGTGTTTGCCTGCAGTGACTTCATGGTGAAGGTGGTGGAGGTGTCAGACAGCAGCCAGCAGAAAACGCTGCGAGGCCACGAAGCGCCTGTCCTCAGTGTGACCTTTGACCCCAAAGACGACTTCCTGGTACGTGAACCCTCTGGATGTTAGAAGTGCGACGCTGAGGCCGTTTTCACCTGGATTCGATGTTGCTTCTGAGATCCCTGTGATGTCATGGAGTGAGTCCCGTTAGGATTAAAGTATTGAAATCTGATAAAAGTCCTCTGCTCTCTCCGTCAGGCCTCCGCCAGCTGCGACGGCTCCGTGGTGGTTTGGAGCATCGAGGATCAGGTGCGTCGCTGTTCTTTTGCTCCGACTCGTTATCCGCTCTGCGTGCCCCGCTGCAGCGTGTCTGCTTTGTGTCCCGCTCAGTCCCAGCTGATCCGCTGGCCTCTGCTGCAGAAGACCAACGACGTCAGCAACGCCAAGTCTCTGTGTCGGCTCGCCTGGCAGCCCGTGGGGGCAAAGGTCAGTGCCACAACCCGCGCCCCGCTGGCCGCTCGGCCTCCATCAGCCATCGTGATGTAGTGAATGTCAAAATGTCTGCTCAGTTGTTAGCGGTTCCCGTGGAGACGAAGGTGCACCTGTACGAGCGAGGCTCCTGGGATCACGTGAGCACGCTGTCCGATGATCTGCAGACGCAGGTAGGCCTCCTCCTCCTCCTCCTCCATCTCCACCTCCTCCATCTCCACCTCCTCCTCTGCGCGCTCCGTCTTCATTGGTCCTCAGCCAGGAGACTGACTTAGCTACTCCCCCTCCCTCTGCAGCTCATCAACGTGGTGGCCTGGTCTCCGTGTGGCCGGTTCCTGGCGGCGGGCGGCGTGGGCGGCTCGCTGACGGTGTGGGACGTGAACAGCAAGCTCTGCGTGGAAAGGTAAAGATGACCACGTGGTTTGTTTTGACGCCTCCCGGCTGCGGCTGACGGCGTGTCGTCTGCAGGCAGAAGCACGAGAAGGGCCACACGGTGTGCAGTCTGGCCTGGAGTCCTTCAGGCAGCCAGGTGGCCTACACCGACACAGAGGGCCGCCTGGGTCTGCTGGACGGACTCAGCACCTCCTCCTCCTCCTCCTCCTCCTCCAAGGTACAGCGCTTTAGTTTCTGTGCAGCGTTTGGTGAAGTTTGAAGGAAACCCATTCAAGTAGATCTTAATTCATTAGATGATTCAATCAGTTGATAAACAATAAATCAGATTATTCATTCTTTTGTGCACTGATGCAGGAAAACTCTTTACAGTCTGAACATCTCCTGAATACGTTGAAGTCAGAAATGAGCATCAGCTTCTCTCGTGGTTCCTCTGCATCCATCGCTTGATATTTCCAGTTTCCTTAGTTGACTCTCGATAAACTTTCAGCCGTCTAAGAAAGCGGCCGAAACCTACGACGACCTTTTTGACGATGACGATGACCGGCTCATGGACGAAGGCCTCAGCGAACACAACTCGCCGGTCAAGAAACCCGTCGCCGTGGACGACGATGAAGACGATGACCTGATGCCGGCGACGGGGCGGCCGAGGAACCGCGGGGCGATCCTGGACGACGAGCTCTCGCTGGGTGAGTGAGGATGCAGAAGATATTTCAGTTTTAGACTCCCAGAAGGTCCCGGACACCTGGAGGAGCGTCGCTGAGGCAAACTCACTAAACAAATGAGTGAAATGAACCCGAGTGTTCTCCTTATGACCATCCAGCTGTAGAGGAAACGCCGTTACAGTCAGTAATCCATCTTCACGGGGGTCCTTGAACACATCGCGTCATGATTCATCCATCTTTATGGTCATGTGACAAGCCGAGAAGCTTTGACTGGACTTCAGCATTTAAATGAGTCGTTCTGTTCTTCAGACGCCGGCTCGCTGAAGTTGGGTCGGGACAAATTTGGAGGCGACGAAGACGGGGACGACGCCAGCAGCGCCGTCATGGCGGCCGCCCCCCCGCCTGGGCCCCTTCGCCCCGTCTACGAGGGGCCCCTGCCGACGCCCCCGCAGAAGGCCTTCCAGCCGGGCTCCACGCCGGCTCACCTCACGCACCGCTTCATGGTCGGTCCTTGGGCTCCTCGTCCGCATCACTTCTGTCTGCCGTTACTAAGCAACGAAACCCATCATCGTCTTCATCAACTCACAGCTCAAGGGACCTTTTTACATCACATGTCATTTAGCTGAGGCTTTTATCCAAAGCGACTTAATAAGTGCATTTCAACCATAAGGAAACTAACTCAGAAGAACAAGAAACAAAGTGTCATTTGATCAAATAAGCCGATTATTATGTTATCGATGAGCTAAGTGCCACACTTTCAGGTCACTATCCAGGTTACTGTGAAGTAGGTGAACTATTCTGAGGGCCACAATGCGCCTCACAGGAAGGAAGAAGGAGATCCAATAAAAAATGAGCAAACCTTTGCCTCCAGATGTGGAACTCGGTGGGAATCGCTCGCGGCTACAACGACGATCAGGACAACGCCATCGACGTGGAGTTCCACGACACGGCCGTGCACCACGCCATGCACCTCGCCAACTCGCTGGGTCACACCATGGCCGACCTTTCCCAGGAGGCCGTGCTCCTGGCCTGCCCCGGCACGGAGGAGCTCGCCAGGTAGGCTCCACCCCCCGCCCTCCCTCAGAACTAACCGTGCTACCTTTCCTCCTCCTCACCTCGCTCCTCCTCCTCCTCCTCAGCAAGCTGCAGTGCCTCCACTTCTCCTCCTGGGACACCAACAAGGACTGGATGGTGGACCTGCCGGCGGGCGAGGAGGCGCGGGCGCTGTGCCTCGGGGGGGGCTGGGCGGCGGTCGCCACCAGCGCCCTGATGCTCCGCCTCTTCTCCGTGGGGGGGGTCCAGAGGGAAGTCTTCAGCCTGCAGGGGAACGTGGTCTGCATGGCGGGGCACGGGGAGCAGCTGCTCATCGTCTACCACCGGGGTCAGAGACACGTGCACAGGGGGGCGCGCACGGGGGGGCGCGCACGGGGGGGCGCGCACGGGGGGGCGCGCACAGAGGGACACGCGCAAGGGGACACGCACACAGGAGGACACGCACACAGGAGGACACGCACACAGAGGGACACGCACACAGAGGGACACGCACACAGAGGGACACGCACACAGAGGGACACGCACACACACATCAAATCAAACCCTCAGAAGCCTGTTAGTGGAGCAGCCGGTAACCATGGTAATGATCAATGAAACATGATGACATAATGGAACTTAAAGATTATGGAAGACTAGATTTGTTGTTGTTTCATGACTTAAGTAAAAATGTCCTTATTGGTGTTATTGATTAGATCGATTAGATAGGAACACCTCCACCTGCCATCAATAAACAGCTGGAAATGCAATGAATATACTTTGATGTCTATATCTCTTCATCTTTGTGCCGGTGTAAACACCAAAACGTATTTTAAGGGGATGACGTCATGTGACGACAGATGTTAAAGCTTTAGAAGAAGCTTTGCATACGTTCATTTATTTTTAATCTCATTTTCTCACAGGCTTTAATAGCGGATCCTATTTAATGGTTTTAAGGACGGCTTTATTTTTGTCTTTAGCTATAACTCCCCCCTCCCTCCTCAGCCCCCGGCTTCGACGGGGATCAGGCTCTGGGGGTCCAGCTGCTGCAGCTGGGGCCCAGGAAGAGTCAGCTGATCCGCGGGGAGGCGCTGCCTCTGTCCCGCCGGGCCCACCTGACGTGGCTCGGGTTCACCGCCGAGGGTCCGTGTGTGTTTTTCTTCCTCTGGAGACCCGGTGATTCATCACAGCAGCACCAATCCTCAAGCTTAGTTTGTTTCCAGGCACCCCGTGCTACGTGGACTCGGAGGGGTCGGTCCGGATGCTGAACCGGTCCCTCGGCAACACCTGGACACCCGTGTGCAACACCGGGGAAACGTGCAAAAGCCGGTCAGACCACTACTGGGTGGTGGGGGTCCACGAGAACCCCCAGCAGCTCAGGTGAGTCGGTTCATTCACTCATTCTAACAATTTCCTTTAAGATGAGACACTTAATGACTCCTGGAAAGTCCTGGAAAACATTCATTCCAGGGTTTATTTTTAGTCTGGGCTCCTTGACCTGGAAGCAAGGAGTTTTTAATATGAATCAGATAGTTGAAAACCTGAGATGGAAGAGAAGATAAAGATGTTTATTGTAAATTGGAGGGAATATTTCCTTGATTCAAACAGCCTCCGTGAGGCAAAGTTACCTGAACCAAAGCGCACCGTTTAGTTCTCCTGATGTTTCTCCTGCTCTCAGGTGCATCCCCTGCAAAGGCTCCAGGTACCCCCCCACGCTGCCCAGGCCAGCTGTGGCCATCCTGCCCTTCAAGCTGCCCATGTGTCAGACCTCCACGGAGAAGGGACTGATGGAGGTAAACTGCTAGCGCCTGCTAGCGCCTGCTAGCGCCTGCTCGGGTTCGTTCTGTCAATACGATCCCATGAGGATCATTCTGACCTGAAGTCAGTGCAACAAACAACAAGAGAACTGTTTTTAGTACCAGACTTTCTGATCCTCTGGTCCTCACCGAGGAGACGTTTCCTGAGTGTCCTCTGGACAGTTAGTGACTCCGTCCTCGGTCGCCTTGTCTTCTCCTCTTTCCTCCTCCAGGAGCAGTTCTGGCGCTCCGTCCTCTTCGAGAACCACTTTGGGTTCCTGTCGTCCAGCGGCTACGAGGTGGACGAGGAGGCTCAGACTCGCTCCCAGAAGGAGCAGCAGGAGCTGCTGATGAAGATGTTTGCAGTGAGTCCTTTTATTTTATTAAAAACGTCTGTTTCACACTTTTTAATCAAATATAAGTTATGGTAGGATTTCAATTGATTTAAAATAGTTTTAACTGCTTCAGGGCCTAATAATAATAATAAGAATGAACACTTGCTTATTTTCTTTGACACACAATATGAACTGAACGCTGCCTCGGTGTTCATTTCTAAAACATCCCACCTGCCGCATTGATTGATTGATTGAAACTACTGTTTGTAAAGTCCTAATTGTCCAATCGAAGGCTTCATTAATCAATAAGGGGGATGATTTGACACCGGTTGTACCTCCTGTGCTCGGCTGCAGCTCTCCTGTAAGCTGGAGAGGGAGTTCCGCTGCGTGGAGCTGGCGGAGCTCATGACCCACAACGCGGTGACCCTGGCCATCCGCTACGCCTCGCGCTCCCGCCGCATGGGCCTCGCCCAGCGCCTCAGCGAGGTCGCCCTGGAGAAGGCCAACCGCCTCCGGGAGGAAGAGCCGGAAGAAGAGGCGGAGCACGCTGCCAGACGGGCTTCTGGGTAACGGGGTTGTGCATTGATGTCCCCCCCCTGTGGTGTAAAGGCGGGGCTCCGTATGTGGGGAATGCACATTCTAAGTAAGTGAAAGAAGCGGATCACGAGTGATTCACGAGGTTGTTACTTGAAACAGGTACGAGGTCACAGGAGGTCGCCAAGGCAACAGACCTAACCACAAGGAGCAGGTGGAGCAGGTGGAGCAGGTGGAGCAAGTACAGGGGCCCCAGGAGGAGGAAGAACCAGAAACCAGAGAATGTCAGTTCTGTCTCTGCCTCTCTCTGTGTGTGTGTGTGTGTGTGTGTGTGTGTGTGTGTGTGTGAGACACACATTGGTCCTTCCCTTCATTGCGGTCCGTGTCCCTTCCTGCAGGTGTCAATCCGTTCGCTAAAGAAGCCACTTCACCTGTGGTTCCTTCTCTGACACCACGTAAGTAACAATTGTTATAAAGTGTGCATACAATGCAAAATGTCTCCATGAAAGCCACCATCTCATCCAGTATGGCATAGAATTATACATTCCTTTAGTAAGATACATCTTCCTGAGGCCGGGTGTAAAGTCATTAACGGCACTTCATCCCACTGAGCGAGTTATTTGGTCGGTTTACGGTTGATGTTATTCACAAAGTGATGAAGATATTCCCGTCATGTGATCAGAGCTCTGCATGCGTCAACACAAATATTCCTCTTTTATTTTTGCAGTCGGTAAATCCGGACGAGCAAATCCCTTCAAGGTGAGAGTGGACCGGCGCCTTGTTAGAGACGATGAAAGGCTGAATGTGCAGAACCCGAGTGACGCTGTGTGCCTCCGCAGGTCTCCTCCTCCTCCTCCTCCTCCTCGGCGGCGCAGCCTCGCGGGACCAACATCCTGGACAACATGGCGTCCGGCAGGAAGTCGTCTCCGCTCGCCGGCTCTGCAGGGAAAGCAAGCAAAGGCCCCGTCCTCAAACCGCTGCCCCCCCGACCCAGAAGCAAGGTCTCAATACGTCGTGTCCTCTGGTTTACCATCACATGACTGTTGGCTTGGTTGCAAGACGTCTGAACACTGGATCTCATGTTCTGCTTCTGTTCCTCCACCAGACTCAGTCCACTCTGCTGCAGATGACCAGCTCCAAGAAGAAGACCCAGGAGATCACGCAGAAGCAACCTGAAGCTCCGCCTCCAGCGTCGCCTGCTGACAGCGGCGACAACGACAGGTGAAACATGGAGCTGCAGAACCCTTTTGAAGTGAGGTCAGGGGGGGGCACTGAATGTTCTTGTGGGTTTTCAGGCCCAAGACGGGCTTCCAGCTGTGGCTGGAGGAGAACAGGAAGAGCATCAGCGCCGACCACCCCGAGCTGGAGGAGACGGAGGTCATCAAGGAGGCCATGGGGCGCTTCAGGACGCTGTCTGCAGAGGAGCGACTGGTGAGCCCCCCCCCCCCCCGCCACTCCCCTCAGTCGATGGGTGAATTAACAGGAGGGGGTGTAATGACACACCTCCCCCTTTCATCCACACCGTCCTTAATAGGCATCGATGTCTGTGCCTGACCCGGCATACATCAAGACCCTCAGCAGAGAGCCGGAGGACACTCGACGGGGGGGGGGGGGGGGGGGCGGGGGGCACTTGTTGCTTGGGAACCCTGCAGAGTGCGTTGGGGCCGCGAGGGCACAAAGCATTGATCTTATGATAATCGCAGTGAGCCGGCTGCAGGGGAAACGCCTGCGTGACCGCTGATGGTGCTTTTATTTTGAAGGATCATGTGATCTGGCTGAAGACGATCCTTTATCTGTCATTTAATAAATAATAAAGGTAGGATTAGTTCTCCTGGTGCTGGAACAGGTTGTGTAGGTCGTTCTTCACCTGAGGGCGTACCTTCCACCCCATCAGTGTCCGCCACACTGAGACGTCCTCAGACTCTGACGTCTACGGTCCCCAACCACCGGGCCCCGGGCCGTTCGGTACCGCTTCATTTAGAGAAATGACTCTTCTTCTCTCCCAGTTAGAGGCGCTGGTTCCTCCTGGCAGAGCAGAACCAGACAGGAAGTGAGAGTCTTACTTAAAAATACGCGATACTGGTATTTCTCCCCCCCCCCCCCCCCCCCCCCCCGTAATTAACTACAGCATTCAGTCAAATACAATAAATTGACAGTTGCCGTGTGAGACGTCAGCGCGTTGTATTGTGTGTGTTTGAATATAAATGGGGGTTAAGTGTGTGTGTGTTGGGGGGGGGGGGGGCCTCTGGCTCTCACCAGGCCCGATGATTCATCCTAACTCCATTACGTCCAGGGAAGCGCTTCCTTTTGTCTCTGCTCGGACAGAAAAATAAATAAATAAACAAAACCACGCGCAGGGAAAAGAGGCAGCAGGCTGTCAGTGGTGATTACACATGACAGGGGGCTATTTGTGTGTGTCTGTGTGCGTCTGTGCGCGGGGGTCTCATCCAGGTGCATCGGAACAGAACGATGTGACTTTGTGCTGTTGTCATTAACGTGTATTTCATACCAACCTTTCTTCATTTATTTTTTTGCATCGTTTCATTCAGTCGTGGACGGAAAGAGCAAAAAGCCAAACGGGAGACGCAGCGGACCTGAAGAAGAGGAAGAGAGGAGGAGGAGGAGGTGATGAAGAAGGAGCGGCCGGAGGAGATGACGAACATGGACCGGTGGAAGCAGATGAAAATAGTGCCAAGAAGAAGAGATCTTTGGATCCCTCCGCCAAGCTTTCAGCGTTTGCTTTTAACAAAAACTGACTTTTAAATCCTCGATGCGTCCGTGCTGCAGGTTCTGTTCTTTCAGGCACTTGATCAGAACATTTAAAGAGGCCTTGGGTTATTGATCAGGTAGACCTTCATTTCTTACATTCATGACATTTCTTCTGTGTATTTTAAAAGTTGAATAAATGTAAATGTTTGTTGGTTCACTTTTCCTCGATGTTCATTTTTGATATAAAAGGTAGAAGTCACAGATGGGTTCTTATTGTGTTGTTTACCCATGATGCATCATTTCGACCCCACATTAAATTGACTCCTGTTCACTGGGAAGTTAAGGTCCTACATCTGTGCGGGCAATGTAAATATGTATATTTTTATAATAATACATCTTTATAAAGATGCAACCTATTTAAATAATTCTAGAATAAGTCATGTTTTGCATACAGGAATATAAGCGACGAAGAATTTGATTTAAATTAGTTTTTTTGGTTTCTGGCAGTTTTTTTACGTATACGTGGCGCATAAGTCAACATACAATTAAAGATGTGTTTCACTTGAATAACCATCTCCATGACAAACCGTACTTTCATCTCTCTGATTAGTGAATTCACTCCTGAGATATTAGACACTGACGCATGTGAACGTTTTAAAACTCGGTTGCGTTATGGTGATCGTGTACTTGTACTTGTGTGAGGTTTGTAACCGAGTAGTTGTACTCTTCAGGATACTTTTGTAAGTAAAGTCCCTGGTGAAAGATGTTGGCTCCGCCCCCGTGGAAGCGGGCAGCCAATGGGAGCGGCCCTGGATTATCCTGCTCGTATAAAGCCTCGAGGATCCCGGCGCGTTGAACCCACTGAACGCAAGTGAGACGTCACGCGACGCACTGACTCAACAAGTGCAAGTCCACCACAGAAGAAGTAGTGATGGAGCCCTCCGAACCGACCGAGCAGCTGGACGGCGGCTCCGCGCTGAACGGACACTTGGACCGGACGGTGAAGCGGCCGGTACCGGGCGGCTCCGGGTGCGCTCCTCCCACCTCCGCCGCCGCTACCGCGTCTGCCGCGTCCGGCGCGGCGCGGCCGGTGATTGCGGGCGGGCGGGAGGAGCGCACCCGGAGCGTGGAGGACAACCAGACCAGCCTCCCGTCCCTGGCCGCGGCGTACACCACCATCCTGCGGGGACTGGGCGAGGACCCGCAGCGGCAGGGGCTGCTGAAGACCCCGTGGAGAGCCGCCACCGCCATGCAGTTCTTCACCAAAGGGTACCAGGAGAATCTCATCGGTGAGTCCTCTGGCGCCACAGAGCCGCTCTGGGGGGGTTTGGATTGATTGACAGGTGGCAGGTAAACACTCCTCACACCGCCAAGGTGTGTCCTGTCTTTACTCCACTTCATACGACTTTGTAAAGATTTTACAGTAGTTTCAAGTGCTTCAATGATAAGGGGACACTTTTATAATTGTCTTTTTACCTGGTCTCCACCTCACTCTGAAAACAATGCCTTTCTGGCCCGGTAATTATTACGCTGGTTCCTTTTTGTACATTTCACACGAAATAATCAATTTAGTGATTTTACTTGAACACATCGCCTTTTTGTGCAAATATGTAACGTTGTCCTCGTGTATCCAGTTCATTTTAAGTAAATGTTTTTGTTCACACCACGTAATCTCTACCGAACCACTGTGTCACGTGACTCCACGAGGTCCAAAGCACCTGGGCAATATGAGAGAAACCTGGCGCCCAGCGCGTGCTCGGGCCGTGACGTCAGAGGACAATTCCCGGTATTTGTGGTAGAACCTACAAGGCGCAAACGAACTTAATGGACGGAGCTATTTGGGTAGGTAATGTATAATTAATATTTAAGGTTACTTAAGTTTAAGATGTGCAAACTGAGTGAACTGGTCAGTTTAGCATGTTGGCTAGTTAGGCTAACGGCTAACGGGCGGTGTCCTCGCGTGCGTGGGAATTTTTTTTTGAAGATTCATATTTACTGTTATTTAATATAATATTCGGAGTAATAGATAAAAAAGTAAAGGACGTTAACCGTTGACCCACGGTAAAGTGAAATTAGGACTGTCCCTACATTTTAAGTTGCATAAATAACATGGATACCTCAGTGACTTGGATGAAAACAAATATGAAAGACATGAACTTTCTTTCTTGGACCAAGAAATAGATTAGAAAAGGAATCCACTACATGTAAAAGTAGATGCATCAATAGCTGTCTAAACGTCTTTCTGTTAACATCTTATTTGGCATTTTCGTATCTGTAGACTATGAATTGTCAACTTAAACCTACATATCAAAGGGCTAGAAATCCCAATGGTTTGTGTTTTATGTGTATATTGCGATATCTTCGGGCAGTATAGGCCACACCCTCAATATCTCTGCTTTATTACTGATTCTTTAAGGTGGAAACATTTCATCCTGTTTGTGGAGATAGTCTCTATTTATGTAATGAAGTATAAAGTGGCATAAAGCGATGCACTCGTATTTATGTAGAGCGCTGTTTGCTTTTCTAACAAGTTTACGATGGAATGATTCTGCTTAGATTAGTTTCATCATCTGGTCTAGACACCGATCAGTGGAAAGCCTCTCCTCACTCTACGTGACCAACATGGCCCTTAGCTTAGCTATGCTTTCTGATGGTCACTGATGTGTTTTCATCGAGTGACTTCAGTCAGGAAGTACAAAAAAGAATTGTGTTGTGGACATTCAAGAAAGTTGTCATGGCCTCTGGTGCATACATTGGACAAGACCAATTAGCAAGGAAATGAGACCATTAAAGAGCTACAGCATTAATATCATTGTTCATGAGTGGCTGCCTCATCCAGTTCAAAGCACTGGTGCTCACGTAGCATGCTGTGAATGGATGGGGTCCAGTCTCCATCCAGGACCTGGTGGAACCCTCCATCCCAACATCAAGCTGCTTGTTCCTCACTGAGAGCAGAACACTGGACTAGATCTCCACTCTTTGCTGTCCTGCTCCTAGATGGTGGAAGGAGCTCTGTGATGACATCAGGACCACAGAGAGCCTTCACATCTTCACACTAAACACTAACATACTGTAGACCTTAAGCTGGATCTTATAATGGATCTGATCTAGAACCTGTTGTACATCGGCTTATTTGATGAAATTGTATTTTCTTGTTACTTCAGAGTTTGTTTCTTTAGTGTCAGCTCACTGACATGTAATGTAACTTAAAGAATTGTATTCTCCGATCAATACATTAATGGCAGATTTTTTTTTTTGTCGGGATGTAAAGAACTTTGACCTTTTTAATAGACCTAATTGTTTATTCATGGGACATATTCAGTTTCACACTTCTGACAGACATTTGTATTTTTAATGAACCTGATGCCCTTCAGCTCTTGAGTCATGTTCGGTTTCACATGGGACGCCCCCCATCTGGAGGTGGTTTTGTGGGGGATGTTTTGTGCGCTTTATGAAACAAGGAAGGAATGTCTGGTATGGGGGGGTGTAAATGTGAGTTGGTCTTAGCGGTAGGAGGGGACGATGGAGACGCTGATGGTGTCTCGCAGGCTCCTGATTGGCTGTTGCAGGAGACTCCCCCCTTTTCGTCCGAAGAGCAGAGAGCACCAGGGCTGTTTGTGGAGTGATTTGTTAACGTCGCACTGTTTGATCAGAGTTGGTGCGTCGTGTGCTCGGGTCACGGGTCCAGCTTTGAACCCGTCACCAGCACAAAATCACATGACCAACAGATGCAGAGATTTAACCCTAAATCTCAGTTTGCAATTTTACACCAACTTGCACCAGACGGTGTTCATCCACAAGATCAGAATCTCACTCGAATGATGACGTCATTGAGCCTCTGTAGCAGATCGTGACCTGACGAGCTTCATGGCCTGACTGACAGCTGTGCTTCATCTGACACGGCGTGCGTTCGTTTGTGTCTCCTCCTCCTGGTTCCTCCATGGTAACCATGTCAGCTGGTGCAACTAACGAGGCCCTTGAGTTGCATCAGGTGGGCTCCAGAACATCTCAACATCAGAATTACAGAATTGTGTGTGTGTGTGTGTGTGTCCAAGAGGAGACGAGATGTTCCATCAGGCCTCGTCTGTGGAGGAAACACTAGCGTCTCTCACGAGGTGGAGAGGATGAAGTGGAGTGTGGTGCTGGGGAGGTTCTCCACAGTGAAGGTTAACATCAGACGTGAAGAGGCAGCAGAGGCCGAAGCAACAGGTCGCATCTGTTGATTTTCCCCCCCAACAGGAAATGAAAAGATGGCGCTGTGAGCGCGAGCGGCGCCTGCGTCCTCACAAACAGATAAAGAGCTTTATTGGACCCCGGCAACTGAAAATGCAATAAAGCATTGAGCAGAGCTATAATTAGACCTTTGCTGTTTACAGAAGACAAAGATGCGATAAAAGGATGGCGGTGAGCGTCCCCGCCGTCCTCTGGGGGACAGGAAGTGATGCGGGACGGCATTTATATAGATGCATCTATCGGGTGTATTTAGCTTATTAAAAAGAGGGTCGTCTGACTCTTTAATGGATTTCAAGTGACTCTCTTTATTCCACTTTTATTCAGAATCACTTTCACTTGTTTACTGGTTCTGTTGGTAAATAACTGTTTAGTTCTAACTAGTAATAATGAAGTTATTGATAAATGTAATGGTATATTTAAGCCTGTTTTGTACTGATGGCGTGTCCTTCATGAAGACAGTGTTTTGTCTTCTGTGCAGACGTGCTGAACGACGCCATCTTCGATGAGGACCACGACGAGATGGTGATCGTCAAAGACATCGACATGTTCTCCATGTGTGAACATCACCTGGTGCCCATCTTCGGCAGGGTGAGCGCCCAAATGTCCTTATCTGTCCCGCTGATGGCTTCATTCAGCGATCGATTGATTCTTGTTTGAAGTTTGTTTTTCGCCGTTGAGGCTTAAACGTCACAGGTCATTGTGGAGGAAGCTCCAAATATTCCTAATCAAATACTTAGATTTATACAGATTTCAAACAAGAAGAATCAAACATTTTACCCAGAGGGCAACTGGTCTGATTCACTGAGAACAAGGGATCTGATCTGGTTATTTCTCCTTTTCTTAGTCTCCACTAGGAAGCCTGATTGACCTCTTCCTCTTCCTCCTCTTCCTCCTCCTCCAGCAGCAGGTGCACGTTGTTAAACACATCAACGAGCAGCTGATCTTTTTCCACCATGAATGATCTCTGATGACAAACACTTACCACACCTCCTGTGTGTGTCTGCCATCAGGTGGCTTTTTATGCTTCTAACGCCCCCCCCCCCCTCTTCTATCAGCCTCTCATCTGTCCCTCAGTGACTCAACATGCTCCTCCTCCTCCTCCTCCTCTTCATCCTCTTTAGATGGCGGCAGGTTTGTAGTTTCAGGATATTGATCTCGTTTGTAACAGATCAGTTGGGACACTTCAGGGTGTCACTAGTCTGATGAACCTTCTGTCCTTTGTGTCGTTTCAGTCTCCAGCTGCCTCAAGAAATAAAATGAAACCAAAGGTTAAAGAGTGTAAATAACGTTTCTCCTCCATTTTCAGTTAGTGAAGACATCTCTGATGTTAAAGTCTGTGACATCATAAACAAACTAGTTAGTAAATGAAACGGTTTACAGCCATCAAACGAGGGTCCATCCGTTACATTGTGATGCGTTCAGGCTCCGCTCGGAACGGACCATTATAACGTTATCGTGATGTGTTCACGTGTAATCTGTCAAATGGAGTTTTTGTGGGAAACTAATCCAGATGTTTTTTCTACTAGCTCGAATAGAAAAAAATGTTTGGGTATTTGTAATTATGTGTTTTGTAAAATGTAAATTACTCTAAAATAAATTTAATAAGACCGAGTAACGTTTGTCGTTTAAATCATGAGCTCCGACGTAACGACCCACTGGTGGTTGTTACGTCATCAGAGGAGTCCGTCACGGTCCGCCTGCTCGATGCCCGCATGTCCGGCAGGAAGAAGAGATCTCTGACGAGAGAAAGGGCAACAAGCGCGCAAAGTGTGTCTGACATTTGAGGTGTGTGTGTGTGTGTGTGTGTGTGTGTGTGTGTGTGTGTGTGTGTGTGTGCGTGCGTTACAGCCTCCAGACATCAATGATTCTCCGGCTCTCGCTCGTCTTTTGTTCCTCCGCCTGCTTCTCTTCTGTTGCTTCACACACTTTGGGTTAAAGCACCGGTTTCTCAGGGTAATCCCTTGTGTTTCAGAGTTCTAATAACATTAACAGGGTTAATAACATGATGGCATAAGGAGGCCCTTTTTAAGGCCAGGATGGAGACCTACGTTTGTGTCCACATGCTGCACCTCGCTGAGGTCACAGGTCAATGCGCTTGAGCGCCCCCCCCCCTGAATAGATGTCTCCCTCGTACAAATAGAATCACGGTGGAACCGACGTTGAAGTTGGCGCGGTCACTATGGCAACGGAACCCCGCGCTGACGTCCAGCTACGTTGCCTTGGACGGGCGTGTCGACACCGCGGTCCACACGGTGCAGATTACGCTGCTCAGTCAGGCGGCTAATTCACATTTTATTGAACTAACGGGATTTTGAACGGGATTTTTTTTTTTTAAATAAACAACTAAAAATCCCTGGTTTTTATGCAGTTTCATGCAGATATTCATCTTTTGAATTTGCAGCATTAGGTGGTATTTACGCCATGGCTTTCCCTCTAATGCCCCAGAGGGTTCTTTGCAGCACGGTTGGGTCTTTGCTGTGGAAGGAAGGCTTCTTTTTCTTCTTCTGTTTGGACCACAGAACAAAGTGGTCAGAAACCTGTTCCCAGTGTCGGGGGGCCTGCTAGCTCCCCCCTCCCCCCCCCCCATGACGTCTGCCTCATCAGGACCATCAAGGGTTGCACGGCACTCCTCCGTAAACCAAGCGGTTTGAAGGTCTTCATGTGGTCCTGAGCCCACTGCAACCCTACATCTGAAGTTTGGGAGACTCCTGCTGCTTTTAAAAGCCGTTTAGTGGCTGCTCTCAACTCTACGCATTTGTTTGGCAGAACTCCTTATTTTGCTTTTGTCTGAACAAACCTTCAGTTTGATCCCACACAATTCTTTTGGAAATATCTAATGTTGTGATACCAGATACTGAGAATTACCTTTCATTAACAAAGACCACCCCGCCAAAATAAGAGAATCCATCTGGTTCCCATGAGCTTCTGCACCACCCGCCTTGCTTCGGGGATGCAGGGCGTAGCTGGTGTGGAGTGTCTGATCCTGATCTTTCTCCTGGGTGCAGGTTCACATCGGCTACCTCCCCAACAAGAGAGTCCTGGGCCTCAGCAAGCTGGCCAGGTGAGTCGATTCCCACCTCATTATGTGCACGTGTGGGAGTGTCTTTAAGCTGATTATTAAAGGACGTGTGTTTGTGTGTGCGTACAAGCGTCGAATCTGATCCCACTGACCCCAATACCTCGAGGCTTATCGCACTAACACCCGTCGCTAACGTGCACGGCGCTAACGTGCACGGCGCTAACGTGCACGGCGCTAACGTGCACGCTGCCACTGTGAGCACCGAGGTGTGTCGTGGTCGTGAAGAAGCAACCGCGGTTTCAGAGATAAATGGTTTTCTTCCCTGGCTTTTTTTCGGGATGGTCACCTTTGACCTACACTTTAGTGGATCTAGAGCTCGTCATAAAGACAATGAGACATTATTACATAACCAGAAGGAGTTTTATGTTTCTACGGTTCATTGGACTGAAAGCTGCGTTCCCTCTGCTGACCACCAGGGGGCGGCGCCGCCTGTTGTATTTACTTTAAACGTATAACACACTACATTTACACCAGCAAAATGCATTTAAAAGTGTATGTAAACCTCTGAAATAGAAATGATATATAGAATGACCCACTTGGCATCGGGTGTGGAATCATGAACAGATGTGGAATCCAGAGGTTCCTCACTGCAGCTTCTGGCCTCCATCAGGAGCCGTTTGACCCCACGACATTTTCTTGGGTGGACGAGGTTGAATTTGTCTCAAGTTGTTTTTCTCACAAAGAGCAAGAGGTCAAAGGTGAAGACCGGGTTGGGTGTTTTCTGCAGACCTGCTTGATTATCCATTTGTTTGATAAATGGATCTTAAAATTTGAATTTTTTTTTGGTTTACAGGGACAGTTCACCCAAAAAAGGACCTCTTACACAGGACTAAGATGCCAATGTGATACCAGTATCATTTACTCTACATAGAAACTGGACATGGTTTTATAAATCTGATCGTCTTCAGACCAGAGAAATAATGTTAATGCTTAATTTCATCTCCACATTCCCTAAAAATAGATGAATGTATTTTAAAGACGATTCTTTTAAATTTAGTTCCTTAAATATAAATATTGTTTTTAATTCCTCATCCTTACAGACGGTGATTATTGATTCGATATTGTTTCTCTTTCAGGATCGTGGAAATCTACAGCCGGCGACTACAAGGTACCTTCAGGTCAAAGGTCAGTGCCCCGTGTCCTCTGGCCGACCCGCTCACCTTTGTGTCCGTGGGTCCACAGTTCAGGAGCGGCTGACCAAACAGATCGCCGTGGCCATCACCGAGGCGCTGAAGCCCGCCGGAGTGGGCGTGGTCATCGAGGCCACGTACGACCCTTTCCTTCCCCGCCATCGGCTCGTGGTCATTAAGTCGACAGCTGGACCGCGTTCCTCATCCTGCCTCTCTTCCCCTTCCTTGCAGTCACATGTGCATGGTGATGCGGGGCGTGCAGAAGATGAACAGTAAGACCGTCACCAGCACCATGCTGGGGGTCTTCAGGGAGGACCCCAAGACCCGCGACGAGTTCCTGGCGCTGGTCAGGAGCTGATGACGTTGGACTCCTCCTGTTGCCCGCGGTTACCTCCACGGACCATCAGCCAGCGCGTGTTTGCTGAGAAGAAGAGACGCCTTGTTTATTTATCAGGACTTCAACCTTTTAGTAGTTTGTTCCTCACTCAGAAGGAGGAAAACACAGCGGTTCCTCTTGCTGTTAAAGACACACACACACACACGTACACACACACACGTACACACACACACGTACACACACACACGTACACACACACACGCGTACACACACGTACACACACACGCGTACACACACACGCGTACACACACACGCGTACACACACACACACACACACACACGTACACACACACGTACACACACACACGCGTACACACACACACACACACACACGTACACACACACGCGTACACACACACGCGTACACACGTACACACACACACACACACACGTACACACACACGCGTACACACACACACGCGTACACACACACACACACACACACGCGTACACACACACGCGTACACACACACACACACACACACACACACAGTGTGCAGGGAATGAGCTTAATATTCAGATTCCAGTTTTCAAATATTTCTGATAAATTAAACTATCCATATTTTTAAAAATTAAGGTAATTTAAAGATGAATGGATAATGAAAATAGTCTTTATTCGATTTTATATATGAAGTAGTAATACAATAATTTTAAAAATAAACAAATTACCATCAGTTACCATTTTATAATCCAGTTTAATTGGTTAGAACTATAATGCTAAAGGTAATACAAATAATTAGTATTTTATTGTGCATTGATTTGCCTGTATGTGCCAACTTGCCTCTGAATAAATAAAAAATAAAAGGAGAATGTGTCTGTTTTCACTAGTGTAGAATATTTATGATCAGTTGTAACATGTGAGTAGATTGTGTCGCCCCCTTGTGGAATAAAGTGCTAGTGTCTCCACCACATGAACGCTCCTAACATCTGTAACATGTGACCTTGACCCCATGACGTGTTCCACACAGGTCAGAGGGTTATTTCTTCTAATTTCACGTTTTACCAGACGTCACATCGCTGTTTCTCTTTGCTAAAAGGCAGAAAACGAATTAGTGAATCTACATTTAAACGTCAGTCTGCATTTCACTGTTAATTCTGCATCTATGTTTCCCAGCTTTCGTCAGATTATGTGACTCATCACACACGACACACCTTTAAACCCCCCCCCCCCTCCCAATGTTCTATTGATACGTATGACTTGCCCATGTTAATTGGGAATGAAAAAACATCCCCCCCCTCTCCACCGCCTCTGCTGACCGCGTGTTCCACGTTGCTTCCTTTTCTCCATAGTGCCCCATCGTCCTCATACCTACTGGTACCTGTGAATATGTCATTAGTGTAAAGATGAGTGGATTAATCCCACTGCCCTGATCTGTGCCTTTTCTCAACTGTGTCTTGTTCCGACTCAATCTGGATTAAACAGATGTACATTCTTCCAATGCCTCTTGTATAGAAAGCCTTCCTTCCATCATACCATCTGCTTGTACTGGGTCAAAATACACTGCTGTGACACTCTGTAGCTGTGACTCCGTCACTAGCCTGCATCCTCGTAGCCTGCATCCTCGTAGCCTGCATCCTCGTAGCCTGCATCCTTGTAGCCTGCGGCCTTCGTAGACCTGAGCTGGTCCTCCAATGACCGTATAGGCGGAACCAAAAGGTGACTGACATGGGGCGGTCTGGCCTACGGGGGACCTCCTGATTGCGTCATCAGCATTACCTCCACTGCTCCTGTTGCCTAGCAACCTGCTGAGCTTAACAATAAAACCTGAAAACTACAGATTACGCTTCTCCTTTTGCATGATATATTTCAGATTCAAATGAAATAGGTTCATCCATCCTTTACTAATTTATAATTACTTTCAGATAATAGTAATTTTGTGATCTTAAGGCAGAGGACACTCCAATGTCAATAAAAACTACGTTTAACGACACACTTATTAATCCGGGCTGACAGGCTCGTTGTGTATTTGTTATAACTGAACATTGATGTTCATCAGAACAGAACGTGGACCCGGGGGGGTCAGGTGAGTCCTCTTCATCCCGTTCAGAGGAGCCGACTGAAGGAGACAGTCTGACAGCGTCCTGAAGGATGCAGACGAGTGGAGGAATGTATAGATCCATATGAAGGCTAGATGCTTTACGCTTAGTATTTAACTTGAATGGGTTCTTCAGAACATTGAAGAACATGAAGGGTTCTGATTGGGGGTGTAATGCGTTCCCATCAGGTCCTCACACCCGTCACAGGCAGACACAGCTGCTTCTCTGTTCAAAGCAGGGGGATCTGAACCGGGACGAGCTGTGGATCTGAGCCCAAAGAGGGAGAGGAGAGGACTACATGAGGCCCATTGTGGGACCACAGGTGTCCCAGTTCAGCTCCACATGATGAGGAAATGACTCTACTTCTGTGTAGTGACCAGCAGGGGGCGACTCCTCTGCTCCCATAGACGTCTATGAGGAAATGACTCTACTTCTGTGTAGTGACCAGCAGGGGGCGACTCCTCTGCTCCCATAGACGTCTATGAGGAAATGACTCTACTTCTGTGTAGTGACCAGCAGGGGGCGACTCCTCTGCTCCCATAGACGTCTGTGAGGAAATGACTCTACTTCTGTGTAGTGACCAGCAGGGGGCGACTCCTCTGCTCCCATAGACGTCTATGAGGAAATTACTCTACTTCTATGTAGTGACCAGCAGGGGGCGACTCCTCTGCTCCCATAGACGTCTATGAGGAAATGACTCTACTTCTGTGTAGTGACCAGCAGGGGGCGACTCCTCTGCTCCCATAGACGTCTGTGAGGAAATGACTCTACTTCTGTGTAGTGACCAGCAGGGGGCGACTCCTCTGCTCCCATAGACGTCTATGAGGAAATGACTCTACTTCTATGTAGTGACCAGCAGGGGGCGACTCCTCTGCTCCCATAGACGTCTATGAGGAAATGACTCTACTTCTGTGTAGTGACCAGCAGGGGGCGACTCCTCTGCTCCCATAGACGTCTATGAGGAAATGACTCTACTTCTGTGTAGTGACCAGCAGGGGGCGACTCCTCTGCTCCCATAGACGTCTATGAGGAAATGACTCTACTTCTGTGTAGTGACCAGCAGGGGGCGACTCCTCTGCTCCCATAGACGTCTATGAGGAAATGACTCTACTTCTGTGTAGTGACCAGCAGGGGGCGACTCCTCTGCTCCCATAGACGTCTGTGAGGAAATGACTCTACTTCTGTGTAGTGACCAGCAGGGGGCGACTCCTCTGCTCCCATAGACGTCTATGAGGAAATTACTCTACTTCTATGTAGTGACCAGCAGGGGGCGACTCCTCTGCTCCCATAGACGTCTATGAGGAAATGACTCTACTTCTGTGTAGTGACCAGCAGGGGGCGACTCCTCTGCTCCCATAGACGTCTATGAGGAAATGACTCTACTTCTGTGTAGTGACCAGCAGGGGGCGACTCCTCTGCTCCCATAGACGTCTATGAGGAAATGACTCTACTTCTGTGTAGTGACCAGCAGGGGGCGACTCCTCTGCTCCCATAGACGTCTATGAGGAAATGACTCTACTTCTGTGTAGTGACCAGCAGGGGGCGACTCCTCTGCTCCCATAGACGTCTATGAGGAAATGACTCTACTTCTGTGTAGTGACCAGCAGGGGGCGACTCCACTGCTCCCATAGACGTCTATGAGGGAATGACTCTACTTCTCTCTTGATTTATTCCCTCAGTAAACATTGTAAACATGAGTTCATGGTCTCAGTCTCTAGTTTCAAGTCTTCTTCAATGCAGCATGCCGGGGCTTCACGCTGATTGACAGGTCTCTACCAGAGAGACATTTATGGCCAAATCAACAAACGAGAGGCTGCTAAAAATCCACAAAGCCACAAGAGACGTCACCATAGTGACTTTAACTTCTATTAGACAGTCTGTGATACGTTTTACACACAGACAGGTTTGCCAACGACAGGCGGATCAGAGGAGCAACCCTGTGTTTAGGACTCCCAGTTGGCCCCTTTCCATATGCATCGTGCTGTGAGGTGACCAGGTGAGTCCGAGTGTGTGTTAACGTTGGTTCATGCAGACACAATCAGTGATGTTCAGTGTTTTTATTTCCATTCATCGTCTAGACACACAATGTAAGGCAGGACTGTCGAGGTCGGGGGTTTGAGGGTTTGAGGGGGTTTCGGCCTCTGAGCGCTTAGTTAGCGGCGAGGATCTGGTCTACCCAGCCACGGAGCTCGGTAACACGGGCGTAGACGGCGGGGGTGGAGGTGGAGCAACGGCTGCTTCCCCAGGAGACGATGCCGACCAGAGTCCAGGCATTGTCCTTCTGACAGACCAGAGGACCACCAGAGTCGCCCTGGAACAGGAAATCAATTACTAGTCAAACCAATCAACCACAACCAGTGACAAGGAGGTCGATAAAGGGAAAAAAAATCAGAGTGAGACAGGTGAGACCGGAGATGGGCGGGGCCTCACCATGCAGGAAGTGGCTCCGGCTCCTCCCCCACAGATCATCACGTCGGAGATGTTGCTGCCCCAGTGGTTCTTGCACTGCTCGTTGGACAGAAGGGGGAGGGCCGCCTGTTGCAGCTTGTTGGGAGTACTGGGAGCTGTGGGAGGAGTCAACACGCGCAGTCAGACACATATCCGCCTCCCCTTTCAGAGTAAAACTTCTCTTCAGAAAGGTTGCTCTCTTTGACCAAAAAGGCTCCTTTAATCACGTTTTATTATGATTGTGTTACTCACACAACCTTCAGAGACCAATTAGCAGCCAACCAGTGAGATTCTCTCTAATCGTGGGCCTAGCTCTTGGATCTTGTTGCTCACCGTTGTAGCGGGTCAGACCCCACCCGGAGGTCACGCAGTTCATGCCGGCGGGGAAGTTGTCGGTGGACTCAGCGAGACAGACAGGCGACACGTTGGTTCCGAGCTGGGCGGGGGAGGCCAGCTTGATGAGGGAGATGTCGTTGTTGATGGTGCTGGGGTTCCACTTGGGGTGGGTGAACACCTGAGAGGCGATGGGGGGGTTAAGTGGGGAGGTTCTCAGTGCTGACACTTGATCAGCTGACGGATGGGTCTCACCTTGGAAGGCTTCAGGCGCTGGACGACCTCGTTGGAGCCGAAGCCCTTATCGTGTTCTCCAACGATCACTACGTGGTAGGTCCTGTCAGGGGACAGGAAGTGCATGTTTACATCCACTCAAGTCAAATCTCATTTGTTTCGATAAAACTATATTCAATTACTGAGGAATTATTATGCTTGGGTTTGTGTTTCCGTCTTCTGCAGCAGCCAACAGACACGGACAGGAAGTGACACGGACTCACTTGACGTTGCAGTGAGCGGCGGTCACCACCCAGTTCTCGTTGATCAGAGATCCTCCGCAGAAGTGGAAGCCGTTGGATTGCTGAGAGAAAAGAGGAGCACAACTCTGTCACACAGAGAAAGACAAGAGGAATAATGAGAAGAAGAAGAAGCAGACTCACCTGCAGGGACACCTGCCAGGGCCAAGAGTGAGGCACCGCCTCTTCGCCGTTGACGATGCGGGCGTAGCCGGTCACCACAGGGGCAATGGTGGGGGTGCCGCAGCCTGGGAGGACATTCAAAGACTTATTGTGTGTGTCGGCGTGAACTTCATCCATTAATGTTACTTTAACTTCTGACATCACTGTGGATTCTGTTTGTGATGCCCGAAGAATAACCACGAGTCCAAGGAAACGTGTTTCTTCTTCTGCGTTTCTGTATTCTTGTTTTACTCTTTAAAAGTAGAAGAAGAAGAAAGTTCATAAAGTTCTTCTTCTTTTGTGTTTAAAGAACAAAACATGAACCTCAATTTTCATGCTCCTAACAGTCTGAGATCAAACCATGACCTCACCGTAGGCGGCGCTGACGAAGGCGAGGCAGGACACGATCCAGAGGAAGGCCATGATGAAGAGGAGGATGATGTGCTGGAGGACCAAGCTGCTCTTTTATACCCGGAGTCGACCTGGCCTCGGCCAATCAAAGGGGCCGGGGTCTGTCCAGCTGGTTATCAGGTCACAGGCGACGGCGGCGTTCTCACGGGGTGCAACGCCTCAAAGGCCAGCTCTCTGATTGGCTGCTGGCGGCTGCAGCAGTCAGCACATCCCGAGTTATTTCTGACTCAGCTCTGAGATCACAGATCACATGAAGATAACAACACATGTACATTAATTCCTTTCAGCACAAGAACTCAAATAATAGATTTCTGTGGCGTTTACCAAAAACAAAATTACCTTCACATATAACTGACAAAACATCTCCAGTAAAATATGAATAATCATTTATACCATTATATTTAATATTATTAACAAATGTTAAATACATATACATTTCATCTAAATTATACTATAATCCATTGTAATATGATTCATGTTTGACTGAGTGGAATAGATACTAATAAATATTGTGTCATTAATATGGTGACGTTTTATATTTATGACGCTGGGAACACCGTGAGGAAAAGTCAACACGCAACGGCTGGTCCTGAACGGCTCGGTTTCCATGGCAACGGACGGCTTAATGAAAAGAGACCCCCTTCGTGACATTTGAAATGTTCCTCTGGGGTCCGTCCTCACGGCCAAAAGTGTGGATTCAGTTCTGGTGTGAACATCTGGACGTTACATTCAAACCTTTAAAGATGTGTTTTTATTGAATTCACACTGCAGACTTCAACTTTGTCAAAGCTGAACGTACAATTGCATCAAATATGTCTCATAATATTCATGTCATGTTTTAAACATCTCATTAGTTCTCTCAATGTTTAATGAGTAAAGTAATATTCGTGCATCCTGTGAGTGTGTATGTATAATATATATATATATATATATATATATTACATATACATGTACAGCTCAGTGTACAGAGTGTGTTATCAGTGTTTCAACATGACACACAATAACAGACACACATGGACACAACTTTATTATACAGCGGGTGAAATAAGTATTGAACACATTTTTCTCAGTAAATATATTTCCAAAGGAGCTATTGACGTGACATTTTCACCAGATGTTGGTAACAACCCAAGTAATACATACATACAATGAACCAAAACAAAGAAGTTCAGGAATAAAGTTATGTGTAATAATGTGAAATGACACAGTTTACTGATATTTATTCAATACTTTGTACAAAATTACCTTTGTTGGTAATTTCAGCTTCAAGACGCCTCCTGTTTGGAGAAACTAGTCGGATGCTTTGCTCTGGTGGGATTTTGTTCCATTCTTCCAGACTAACAGTCTTCAAATCTAGAAGGTTCCGTGGGCCTCTTCTTTGAATCTTGATCTTCAGTTCTTTCCATAGATCTTCAGTGGGATTTAAGTCAGCTGATTGTGGGCCATTCTAGCAGCTTTATTTTCTTTCTTTGTAACCAGTTGAGAGTTCCCTTGGCTGTGTGTCTGGGATCATTGTCCCGCGTTTCATCTTCATCATCCTGGTGGATGGCAGCAGATTTCTGTCAAGAAGGTCTCTGTAAATTTTCCCTTCATCCTTCCTTCAATTATGTGAAGTACCATTTGCTGAAAAGCAGCCCCACACATGATGTTCCCACCTCCAAACTCCACTGGGTGATGTGCAGTGCCATTTCTCCTCCAAACATGGTGTGTATTATGGCTTCTCATCTGACCACACCACATTCTCCCAGTATTTCACTGGCTTTTTTCCAAATGTTGTGCAGCAAACGTTAATCGAGCTTCAACATGCTTTTGTTTCACCAATGGAGTCCTGCGTGGTGAGCGTGCACACAGGCCACGGTGGTGGAGTCCATTCCTTACTGTTTTCTTTGAGACAACAGTACCTGCTATTGTAAGTTCCTTTGGATAAAAGCGTTAGCTAAATGACATGTAATGTAATATTAGCTCCACTCTCACTTTTAACATGGCAACAGTTAGTAGCAGCTAACGAAGCTAATTTGTTAATCTTTAACAGGGCAATGGACCTAGTTCAGGAAACCTTTACACAACTGTGAAGCCTTCTGGGAATCTCTGCAGCTGACAAGTTCCCCAACAACTGGATCCAGTTCTTCAAAGAGAAGTTAAAACTGTGTTAAAGCTGCATCCTCTGTAGTGACCAGCAGGGGGCGACTCCTCTGCTCCCATAGACGTCTATGAGGAAATGACTCTACTTCTGTGTAGTGACCAGCAGGGGGCGACTCCTCTGCTCCCATAGACGTCTATGAGGAAATGACTCTACTTCTGTGTAGTGACCAGCAGGGGGCGACTCCTCTGCTCCCATAGACGTCTATGAGGAAATGACTCTACTTCTCTCTTGATTTATTCCCTCAGTAAACATTGTAAACATGAGTTTATGGTCTCAGTCTCTAGTTTCAAGTCTTCTTCAATGCAGCATGATGTTCATTTAGTGAATGAAGGTCCATTTAGAGTCAAACAGACCATGAAGCCGGAGACGCTTTAGGGCGGGGCCTAACGCTGATTGACAGGTGTCTACCAGGGATGAGTTTTCTGTTTATTCATCTACCAACCTTACCACTTGTACTACCTTAGCACCTTGTAAAAGTATTTTCTCTTGGTTAAAGTTAATAGCATTGTAATGGTTTGGCTGTTGCTCTGCCCTCTCGTTTCTCTTCTGGTTGACCATCTGTTGACCATCTTGTTGTTACTCGTTGTTCCACCAGCCAATTGGTGGAGTTGCAGTAACTTATTCCACTTCTTCTTTGTGGTGTTTGGATGTTCAGCGGGAGACGGGTGTCGTCGGATGCAACTTCTGATCGTATTAATCAGTAATCTAATAAACGTATTGTTTGAAAATGTTCCAAAACGTTTCCAGCTGCTCATTAGAGCTTACCATTAGTTTAATTTCTTTGTCACTTATTGCATTAGTTCAGAAGTTTCCTTGGTTTCAGGAAGTGTACAAATTATTGTGATATAAGAAGGCCACCAACAATCAACAAGTGGTCAACAAATGTCTGTGTGGTGCTGACACCCAACGTTACGTAGGAAGAAAAGAACCAACTGAATTAGCAGTGGAAATGCTGAGTACTGAGGTAACTAATACTTAATATACTAACTGAGTTAACTACCACTTCATGTACTAAGGTAACTAATACTTAATATACTAACTGAGGTAACTACTACTTCATGTACTAAGGTAACTAATACTTAATATACTAACTGAGGTAACTACTACTTCATGTACTGAGGTAACTAATACTTAATATACTAACTGAGGTAACTACTACTTCATGTACTGAGGTAACTAATACTTAATATACTAACTGAGGTAACTACTACTTAATATACTAACTGAGGTAACTACTACTTCATGTACTAAGGTAACTAATACTTAATATACTAACTGAGGTAACTACTACTTCATGTACTGAGGTAACTAATACTTAATATACTAACTGAGGTAACTACTACTTGATGTACTAACTGAGGTAAGTAATACTTAATATACTAACTAAGGTAACTACTACTTTATGTTCTGACTAAGGGAACTAAAACTAAACTAGTTTAGGTAATCATCACTATACTAACTACTATGTTTACCAACTATACTAACTGAGGTAACTAATAACTACTATATGTACTATACTCTAACAATAAGAAGTTTGCTATCGTAACATTATTATTCAGACCTACTAATATACTTGAGTTTACAGCACTTAAATATTGCATTTGATAGTTGCATCTACTCAGACAATTTCAGTGTCAAAAATAAATCGCCTCATTGTTAAATACACGTCATTTAGCTGACACTTTTATTAAAAGCAACTTAAAATTCATTTTTAACCCACGTTTTAACATTTTAGCCCGGGGAGCAATTCGGGGTTTGGTGTCTTGCTCAAGGACACTTTGACATGTCACATGGAGCAGCCAGGGTTTGGACCAACAACCTTGTGGTTCCCGACACACCTTCTCCAATCCAGGCACCACCGTACGTAGAGTTAGACCCAACACCAAGTGTGACACTGTACAGTTACATTTCCAACCTATCAAATAGTGCATTTAACTCAAATCACCGAATAGTGACTCACTAACAGTAACAGTTGAATCAGCTTTTTGGAGTGTGATTTCAACTCTGCACTAAATTAACTCTAAGGATTCTGCTGTGTACTTAAATAATTCAGACCACTTAAAATATTAAATTGGAGGAACTTGAAATTGTGTGTTCTTTTAGATTGAAAAAATCTAACTGCACTGAACATTTTAAGTTAATAATAATGTTAAGTTTGACAAACTTAGGATAGCAAACCTCTTATCACGAGTTGACACAACACATTATCCATTAGTTGAGTGTCCTCAAAAAGCTTTGCAGCTGGTTGCTTAACTGTTTTCTCACATTTTTCTTAGAGTGTACTAACTGTGGTAAATAAAATCTAATAACTAAACCAACTGACCCTGCTAACTGTTATAACTACTACTTAAAGACATAACATGTCTCCTTTAAAATAAAACACTGGTTCAAGTCCAGTGATTTATATTTGTCATGTTCCAGGTCCATGTTTAATTGACAGTCAATTGGTAATTCATGTTTTATTCTGAAATCCCTCGACAGGAAATGGTGCGTCCTGCTTCCGCCAGCTTGCCGTGTCTCCAGCAGCTCGTCGGGTCCGGACTCGTCAACGGACGTGTCTGATCCGGATCATGGCCCGGCTCTTTCACTCACTCAGTCACGGTCTACTTGCGCTGCTCCATCCTTTGCTCTGATCCTCCCGCGGACCTCCACCATGCTGCAGCCGGGAAACCGCTCCTCCGACTGGGCTCAACTCCTTGAGTCGAACCGGTCCGTGGCGGAGGGCGACCGTTCTGGACAGGAGGCGGTGATCGTGCCCGTGGTGTTCGGGTTGATCTTCGTTGTGGGGGTGGTGGGAAACTCCCTCGTTATGGTGGTGATCGGGAAAGCGAAATACAGCCTCGGCGGGGAAGGTGGAGGGGGGGGGAGGCGCGCCAGCAGCCCGACCAACATCTTCATCCTGAACCTGAGCGTGGCGGACCTCAGCTTCCTCCTCGTCTGCGTGCCGCTCCAGGCCACCATCTACTCCCTCCCGGAGTGGGTGTTCGGCGCCGTGCTCTGCAAGTTGGGACACTACTTCTTCACCGCCAGCAAGCTGGTGAGCATCTTCACGCTGGTGGCCATGTCAGCGGACCGCTACGTCGCCGTGGTGCTCTCCAAGAAGTCCCGGTGCGTCCGGAGCCGCCGGAACGCGCTGGTCGGAGTGTGCGTAATCTGGATCTTGTCGCTAGTGTGCGCGGTGCCGGTGGCGCAGCATCAGGACCTCATCACTGACCACCCCAGCGCCCCCAACAGCACCTTCTGCTGGGAGCTGTGGTCCGGACCCTCCAGGCGCGCCTACAGGGTGACGGTGCTGCTGATCGGATACCTGCTGCCGCTGCTGCTCATCACCTGCTGCTACTCCAAGGTCAGGCCGGGTCCCGGGTAATGTTTCACTCCCACGGCCGTAAAACGCGCATCATAACGGCGCAGAGGGGCCAAAGGGCGCGCGCAAAGTCCCGAGGCTCATAAAACTGTGCGTAAAGTCCTGCACCAAGTGCGCAGAGACACTCACCGAGACACCGGCGTGACGTTTCAAAATAAAGCCTTTATATGATTATAAAATATAAAATATATTTTATTCCCAATTCTCTTATTAATTTATTTATTAGTAGTTATTCATAAGTTATTGATTGACAAATTCTCAACAAAGTCACAGCTGCTCAGCTCTGTATCCATGGCAACACCCATTGAGCGCTTTTACTGTATTTCTTCTTCTCAATATGTGCGTGGCCTCCTTCTGCATGTAGTCAAAGTGTAACACTAACATCACAGGTCACGTGATACCCATAAATACTTTCCCTTTAGATCCCACATACCTCTTTATATTTAAATATCCCTTATTTAAATGTCCCTTATTCCTCTCATGTGAGTGAAGGTGAAGGCCAGGAGGCGGAGCTAAAGTACAGCTTTTGCTCTGTTGGACAAATAATCATAATTACAATTTTAACTTGATTCATGTGCCCAACTTTAATATAATTGATTGCTGTCTGTAGATGTCTGTTATCATCAGTTAAAGTTATACTAAGTTCATCATTAAGTAAATCATGTTATTTACAATTTTTTTCAGGTTTTGTTTTATCTTCATAAAAAGATGAAGAACATGTCCAGGAAGTCTGAGCGCTCCAAAAGAAAGGTGCACTTCCTCCTCCTCCTCCTCCTCCTCCTCCAACTTGGTTAGTGGTATCTTAGTACTTTGGGTGGTATTGTAGTGCGGAAAATGGTTGGTGGTATTGTAGTTCTATTGGTGTTATCGTAGTACTATGAGTGGTATTGCTGTACTATGGGTGGTATCGTAGTACACTTGGTGGTATTGTAGTACTGTTGGTGGTATCGTAGTACTATTGTAACCTCCTGCTGGGATTGACTGATGGGCTTCAGACAGACTTTAGGCCCTTGGGGCCACCCTGGTTGACAATGTGCAGATGTCCTCTCACAGCAGATCACAGCTGCTCCTCGGGTCCCTGGAGCTGGAACAAAGGCGGCTAGATAAATATTTAGGCAGAGGGACTAAGAATAGAGGTGACTTCAAATGTCTCCTAAATGGTGGAGTGAACTCCCCATCGACATCAAGACAGTGGAAACTTAGACCGCTTTCGACGCAGACTGAGAACACACCTCTACCTCTATACCTGGACTGTTAGTACTTTTTTAGCACTTGACACAATGTGTTTTGGTCCGTAGGTTTGAAATCAGGATGAATGTGTCAAAAAAATGTTTTAAATGGGCAAAAGTACCATTTAAACGTTCCAGTAGATCAGTTCATTCCCCTTCAAAGTAAAGCACATACTTTCGTCTTCTGCCCACTGGTGTGAATGTCATGAACAGTAGCTCTAACAGTTATTCCAAAGGTTTAATGTAAATTACATTCATCTATTATTTTGCATAACACAAAATAACAACATTTGACCCTATCATCAGCACAGGAAAAACTGAAGAAAAGCTCAGGGAGAATGGTATGGGCCTCTGGAAAGGATGCCATGATGTATACCCAAGATGTTGGTTTAGCCTTGGTTCGTTATGGGGCCTGCTCGTCACAGCTATTAGGTTTCACCTGCTCAGTACATCATTCGCTTCTCGTCTTTGTCTCCTAGTCATTTAATCTGTAAATCTGGAGTCTGACCTCGTTGGATTTGCTATTCTTTTGCCGGCCCCTGTGAGTTCCTAGGAACCAGTTATACTGGTTATACCAGTTATACAGACTTTAGAACCCTTAAGGCTTTGCTCGCTGCCTATGTGCAGCAGCAGTTACAGAGGAGGCCCTTTTACATCACATGTCAGCGTGAAGATTTGACAAGTCTGGAGTGCTTTGAAGCATTCGTTGTGGATGTTTTGCATCCTGAAGCCACCTGTCAAGTGCGTTTTTAAACAGATTAAATATGAATCCAGAATCAGATTACGTAAACAACTGGTCCAGAGTCGGCGGGTGGAAAATGACAATCTCAAAAGGATGTGGGGAGTCTGGAGGTGAGCCACGTCAATGACACAAAGAAATAACTAACTCAAGGAAGCGCTTATTTCCTTTATCTGGACTTCATTATTCCTCCTTTTATTTCTTTCTTATCATGTATTATTTAATGGCATTTACCTATTTCCAGGGTCTGACATGTTAGATAGAGGTTTACTGGGAAGTCTTATCCAGAGATAAATGTATTTTGTGCCAGACAGTGTATTATTAAAACATGTTTTGCACAGGAATGGAGGAGTCACTGTGTTTGTGAGAAAGGTCAAACAGCTATTGAGGATCAAAGAGTACAACTTTGCTACTCAATAGTGAAACTTGAAAAATTAAACCTATGGATGCGTATTTCTGTAATAGTGTACGTATATAACGTAAATTGCGGACTATAAACTGCTACTTTTTTCCCACGCTTTGAACCCAACGGTGAGGTGAATGTATAATTTTTTACGGGATTGCGAGAGCGAGATAATTTTGACACATCATATTCAAACACTCGTCATGGAAAATACACTTAGGAATGCATATTATTCAGAAGAAATAAACTCTGTGCTCCTGCCGGCGGGCTTCAAGCTGCTCAGAGCGGACCGCGACACGGAGCTCTCCGGCAAGACGATAGGTGGAGGAATCTGCTTCTACTCCAACATCAGCTGGTGCAACGACGTAACAGTGATCCTACAACACTGTTCCTCCTGATGTGGAACCTTTCATCATTAACTGTAAACCCTTTTGCCTCCCGTGAGTTCGCTTCATTCATCATGGTCGGTGTTTACATGCCGCCGGCAGGCAACGTGCACGAGGCACAGCGGACACTCGACCAGATACGGTGTGTGCAGCGGACCAACCCGCACTCCTTGATTATTGCCCAACCAGAGAGGAGAACATGCTGAATCAGTGTTACACCCCACCTGCCCACACCAACCCAATTTTGATACATCACGATACCAAAATTCTGACTTCTATACTATACCTGCCAAAATATTACGATACCCGATACATTCGATACGATACCACAAATACAATTCTGTATAATTTATCCATGATGGTAATAAACAAAAAAGGTTCCCTTTTTAGCAGCTTGTTTCTGCCCAGCTTTTTCAACACTTAACAAATGCAATTCATATTAGGGTTAGATGTTAATGAAAACAACATCATTTTACACATGTAAAAATAACTACAGCTATGTGGGTTGTGTACATTAAAGATGGACACATAATTAAAGGGCAATCTCTCCCCTGACAAAAATGACAATGAAAATGGAATCGATTGTGTAGTATTTGTACACTTTTGTGTGCATTCTGACCTCATGATCACATAGGCCCACATGAGTGAAATTGTAGGTTATTTTGCATGTTTATATTTCTGCTGACTATTCAGCTGTCTTGCTTTGTCTCGTGACAATCCGCGCTGGTTCATCTCCGACCTCGCCGACGGTAAATGGTGCATCTGTAACTATTCGCGTCACGTTGACTTGCTGGTTTGCCAGGTACTGCTCCTAATCGACCAGGTACTGTAGGGTGTTGCCCCAACGTCTGGAGTCTAGGGGTTCCTGGACTCAATAGATCTCTTTGCCTTCTACTAGAAGGAGTTGGGGGCACTGCTCCTCGGACCTCTCCTTTTCGTTTGGACCATCAGCCGGTTTGAGTTTTGAGACATGGAAGGTAGGAGCAATACGGTAATGGTTAGGCAGGGCAAGGCGAAAGGAGTGTGTGAGATTTGTTGTGAGATTTGAAAAAGACCCACATACCTTCTTAACAAGGGAGACGCAGACCTAGGGCTCGGGGGGATAACCAGACCCATTGGCCCGGGTGGTACCCGGGTAGCTACATCCCAGGTAGCCAGCGGACTCGGCCGTATTGCGGCTGAGTGTCGGCTAGCTCGGCTGTTTGCTGCTCCAGGCAGTTTGGGGGAAGGTCTTGATTGTATTTGGGGAGGGTCCAGGCAGTTTGGGGGAAGGTCTTGATTGTATTTGGGGAGGGTCCAGGCAGTTTGAGGGAGGGTCTTGATTGTATTTGGGGAGGGTCCAGGCAGTTTGAGGGAGTGTCTTGATTGGTTTGGGTAGTGTCCTAGCTGTCTGGTCTGTTCTTTCAGATTCATAAAGATTCTCTTTATATTCCCGCAGACGGCTCAGACTGTTCTCCTGGTTGTCACCGCCTTCACCATCTGCTGGATGCCCCACCACATCATCGTCATGTGGGTGGAGTTCGGCACCTTTCCCCTGAATGACGCCACCCTTGCCTTTTGTATTGTTTCCCACTGCCTTTCTTATGGAAACTCCTGTGTCAACCCCGTCCTCTACGCCTTCCTGTCTGAGAACTTCCGCAAGGCCTGTCGCCAGGTCTTCACCTGCAGCTTCCTGTACCGGCCCCCATCCACGGGCACGCTGGTCCGTTTACGCATGGAGAACTTCTCCACCACACACTCTACCACCCCGATTTGAAGGGAGGGACGTAATCAGATACGTAAAAGAAACAAGCATATATCTTCTTGATCAAATTGGACGCTAATGTAGGAGTTCTTCCAGCAGGAGCTTGGTCACATGACAACAAAACGGCTTTGATTGGCTGCTGACCAGTTCATTATTGACAGAATTACTAAATGAACAGAAAACGTTGATGAATGAAATAATCAACAAAACATAAGCCTGGTTTTCAGGCTTTTCTGTGAACATTTAAAAAATAGAAAAACCATTGTTATTCTCTTTTTAGAAATGAAAAACAATGGAAGTTGTGGTAATGTCAGCAATTTTTGGCTTGATAATATTCTACGCCCGTAGAAACAAAGGGTTCAGCATGTATTTCACTTTACTGTTTTTAATATATTTCATTTGTTTTTAAATGTTGGTGTGCGTGTTTGCGAGTGCGTGTTTTTCCCCTAATGAAAGGGAACCGCTGCAGGTAATGTTTGTAACATTCCCCACTTGAGCGACTCTGGTCACACAGGAAAATGTTCTGGTCCTGTCTTCAATAAAATCTTTCTAGTTTGACCCTCCTGCAGTGACATGTGTAAATTATTATCTGAAACCCTAATTATTATCCCCCTGATCAAAACAACACATTTAAACTAAACTTTTGTCACGAGTCGATAACAATTTACTTTCAGGAGTGTTTTCGTACATTCTGTACATTGAGGGCTCAAAGCTTCAAAGCAGCAATGCTGATTTTGTACTTAAAATTAAGCATACAGACCAAACATGAATAATTACAAATAAATCAACGACAAATAAAGAGTGTTTGTGGTTATTCACTTTTGTTTTAAAGTTATTACCATCCCTAAATCTCAACACACGCACGACGAGTAGCTGTGACCGCTGGGCGCTTCACCACGACGTGTGAAAATAAATCCCGCAGCCTGCTGAGGAACAACGTGAGAAATTCATTCTGGTTTACCGTGCTTAGGTTCTCCAGATATATCTGCGAGGAATTGCTCACGTCATCTTTCTCTCTTCTAAATAAATGTTGACCTTTGTTGACTTTGATTTGACGTGTCAGATTCTTCTCATCAATTAATTCGGAGGGATCATGAATCCCGGCAAGACCTAGAGTCAACTAAGGGGCTCCTTGGCTCTTGTATAGATTTGTTTGGCAGTGATGCTTTTTACATGAAATGAAAAAAGGGCTTTTCAGAAAAATGTAAGATATGAATTGATGTATATAAATGAAGCAATCCTTCATGATATGTAGTTAGTATTTCATTGTAGAATCATGTGAGGTACTGTGTGATTTGATTTGATTTTTTTATCCAATTTTAACCACTTGTTTTTTCTTTGAGCAGTTTTAAGTAAATCAATTATGGCTGACTTCATTTTATTAATGTGCCTTTAGTGATATAGCTTTTAGTGAGAATAACTTTGGCCCCACCTTTCCATGACCCAGAGTTCAGACCAGGAAGCAGAGTCACAGTCTTACACACTTCTCTGCGCTTCATTCCGAGCAGTCACTCAGCGTAATTAACTCTATAGAAACTGTTTCTGCCCCACGGACACCGTTATTTAAGTTAAAGGTAAACAACCGAGGAGTTATATTTAATAACTTAATCAAAGTTAAATGTAACAATACAACTGTGCAACAAACTAGGAGAATTAAAGGGGGTCTTTTTAATATTAGATCTCTGTGCTCTAAAGCTGTTTTAGTAAATGAACTAATATCTGACAACCATGTTGATATTTTCTGTCTTACTGAAACATGGCTATCGGATGGGGAGTATTTTAGCTTAAACGAAGCGACTCCTCCAAGTCATGTTAATACTCATATCCCCCGAGGCACAGGTCAGGGGGGGAGTGGCAGCTATTTATGACTCCTGCCTTTTAATAAACTTTAAACCTAAACTGGATTATAACTCATTTGAAAGTCTGACTTTCAGTCTTTCACAACCAACCTGGAAAATAATCCAGCCGGTTCTCTTTGTAATAGTGTACAGGGCCCCAGGTCCTTATTCTGAATTTTTATGTGAATTTTCACAGTTCTTAACGAGTTTGGTCCTTAAAACGGACAAGGTAATTATAGTGGGTGACTTTAACATTCATGTGGATGTCGATAACGACAGCCTTGGTACTTCATTTCTCTCTTTGCTGGAATCAATTGGTTTCTGTCAGACTGTAAACAAACCAACTCATTGTTTTAACCACACCCTCGACTTGGTTCTTGTATGTGGTATTGTGATAGAACACTTAATCTTTCCACAGAACCCTCTCCTGTCGGACCATTGTCTGATAACCTTTGTATTTCTACTGCCAGAATCTCCTCCTCCTGCCAAGGGTTTCTACAGTCGATGTTTATCGGACACCATTGTAGCCTCATTTAAAGAAACCATTCCCTCTGCTCTAAGTTCAGTGTCCTGTCTCAAGATATCAGAAGACTCCTGTGAAAACTTCAGTCCGTCACAAATCGACCATCTTACTGCCACAGGCTCTTTGAGAATGGCGCTGGACGGTATTGCTCCCCTCAAAAGAAGAATGGCAACAAGAAGGAAGTTCGCCCCTTGGTATAACTCTCAAACCCGGAACTTAAAGCAAACTGTGCGGAAACTTGAGCGGTTATGGCGTTCCACCAAATCAGAAGGATCTAGGCTAACTTGGCAAGACAGCGTTAAAACATATAAGAAGGCTCTCCGTAACGCAAGAGCATCTTATTACTCATCATTAATCGAGAAAAATAAAAACAACTCCAGGTTTCTCTTCAGCACTGTAGCCAGACTGACAGAGAGTCACAGCGCTGTCGAGCCGTGTATTCCTGTGGACCTCAGTAGTAACGACTTTATGAACTTCTTCAATAATAAGATTCTGACTACCAAAGAGAAAATTGATGGTCTACTACCCCCAACCGGAGCCAACCCGTCCGCGGATGTAGGATCCTTGGATGCAGCCGTGGGCCCTGATACCTACTTGGATGGTTTCTCTTCCATCAACCCTGATCAACTGACTTCTACAATCTTGAAATCCAACTCTTCCACTTGTCTCCTTCCAACTAAGCTGCTTAAGGAAGTTTTTCCGTTAATTAGCACGTCTTTACTGGATATTATGAATCTGTCTTTGTTGACAGGACATGTACCACAGTCCTTCAAGGTAGCTGTAATTAAACCTCTTCTTAAGAAACCTACTCTAGCTCCAGAGGTGTTGGCTAACTACAGACCCATCTCTAATCTTCCCTTCCTCGCTAAGATCCTTGAGAAATCTGTCACGAATCAATTATGTGACTTTCTACAAAACAATGCTTTGTTCGAGGATTTCCAGTCAGGATTTCGAGTGCATCACAGCACAGAAACGGCACTAGTGAACATTACAAATGATCTTCTACTTGCATCGGACCAAGGACTTGTATCTTTTCTTGTATTGCTGGACCTCAGTGCTGCATTTGACACCATCGATCACCGTATCCTGCTGCAGAGACTGGAACACTTGATTGGCATCAAAGGAACTGCACTCAGCTGGTTTGAATCTTATTTATCGGATCGATCCCAGTTTGTGTTTGTGAACGGTGAATCATCGAGGACCACGAATGTTGGTCACGGAGTCCCACAAGGTTCTGTGCTTGGACCGATTCTATGTACCCTGTACATGCAAAGCAAAAATTACACAGTTGCAGCTCACTTGCACCGAGCATCAGAACATCAGCCCAAAGTCCTCCATAGATCCTTAAGGTTCTCTGCTTCTCGTCCAATTATGATGACACTAACTGTCAGCTGGTTCCGGATTTCCCAGTTTGAGACTCAAGTGTTTGCATTGGAGTTGTCTTCTAGATACAAAACTACTGGGACTTTTCGTAAGTACAAAAACTTTGTAGATGATACTTTGGGAAAGTGACCCTTTGGCCAGTCACCCATTTTCAGCACATTATTCTTTTATGCAATTCAAAAACTCTACTCCAGTACATCCCAGTGAATATTTTACCTTATTTAACTCGACTATGTTTGTACCATAGTTAAGGCCTGAGCCGAAGGAAAGTCGGGCGAAGCCCTATTATTTCTCGAAGGATTATCAGCATTATTCTTTTCCTCTTTACATCGCACTTTTGAGGTCTCTATCATGTTCAAAATATCTTGAATTGTTGCATGCGCATCAGAAGTGAATTTTTCTCTGCAGCAGAAGATTAGTGTGATCAGCTCCTGTTCTCCTCTTGATTGTATGGGGTACATACAGGAAATGTATTAAATGCTTGCGAGCATGGAGCAGAGTCAAAGCTACTTGAAGGGTTCTTCCTTTGCCTTTGAGTTAAGTAGTCTAACTGTCTGTGCCCTCCTTCTCAGGGGAGGGGAGGGGCTGGATCAGCCATCACTGGTCACCTCCACATTTAAGAGAAAGATAACGTTTGTCATTCAAACTTTTGTTTCCCCTTTGGCAATAAAACTTCACAAAATGACTTCCTTGGAAAAATATCCAGATTCTGCTGCACAAATCATCCTTAACATCTATTTATCTCCATAACACCATGTATCAGTTTAGAAGGTGACAGACCCTTTGTCCACTTACAATGAACCTTGTTTTAACTTTCCCAAAAGAATCCATAATAGTGTTCTTGGTCTACTCCTGGACCTCTTACCAGCCTTAGATTTTGACTCACTACTCCAAGCTCATGAAGACAAACTGGTAAATCCACAGCTTTGTTTTCTAATCTAAGCTCCTTCTCTATTCAACCCTCGCTGGTGGACAAGACCTCATGACTCTTAAACTTGTTTGGGGCAGTGACTCACTCCCAACCTTCAATTCAGACCTCAGCCTTGGAGGTACTGGTTCACTCGAATTTCTGAGTAATTTGCATATTGAAAAACAAAAGGGTGCGGGGTGTGGTCATCAATAGCAAAGGCTGTGCACAGAGCTGAGAGTTAGTGAGCTGATCACCAAACGAGTCAGATGACCAATGAGTCAGAAGAACACAGCAGGGGGCGCCACATGGTAGCACAATGTCTTTTAAGGACACAGTGGTGGTCATCTGCAGGCTAGATGTTGACATGAAAGTAGCCTAGCAGCTAGCAACATGTTCCGTGCACTGTCAATCCTAAAGTGGTCCGTTTGCCACTAATCTCACATATGATTGGAATGATACTTTAGTTACATTTATATTGATGAATGTTATTATGATTAATTTTATGTATTTATTTCCTTATTCTGCCTGAGGGGTTTTGTGCTGTTTATTCCCATCAGACAGATAAACATTTAAGAATACAGATACGGAGTTGTCCTTTTCCTGGATTATGACAGTCTACAACCATCACCACATACCAATAATTAACATCTCAAATGCTTTGTGTTGAGAAACTTCCCCTCTGATGGACAAGTTCAGAGGCTCCTTTGAGCAAGGCATCAACCGCTCAGCTGCTGCAAGAGAAATAATCCCAACGTTCACATTATTATGTCTGCGTGAGTGTGTGTGTGTGCTGCAGCTTCTTTAATGATTTACAGTCAACAACATTCAATAACATTGGTTTCAAATAAAATTGCACCAGCAGATAAAAAACTGATGATTTCTGATTCATGAAGACCAGCATTCATTCATTCGATTGATTTAATAGTTTTCAGTCCGATATCTTTTCTTTTTCTCTGGTGTCTTTTACTCATTTTCTGTGACCTCTCTATCTTCTATTAAAGCGCTCATCTCTTGTCACTTTAATGCAGCTTTACTAAATGAATCATAAGAGGACAATGTCTCAATTTCTTTTGTCCTAAAGCAGATTTAGGTCCAATCACAATTTATTAAATCTCCATCCATTAAAAAGCCCGCCCCCCCCCTCCCCGTGCACAGCAGCGTCCACTAATCCTTATTACAGAGTGAGAGAGACGACAGGGTCTCCGCCTGTCACATCCTGCCACTGAAGTCTGGACGACAGGACACGACCGGGTACGGGAGGAGACAGGAGAAGACGTAGGAGGACAGCTGATCTTCTCAACATGGACGGCAGGGGGAGGAGAGGAACCAACGGGTCGCTCAAACGGTCATCCGTCAAACGCAGCGCGTCCTCTGCATCGCAGAAGGTAGGACGGATTCAAACCGACAACCTGCTCTGGGGTCTCCACCCATCTGAGGGGGGTCATTGCAGATGTTGAAAAGGTGGTGCACTGGTCCTTCAGAAAGCTGCTGGTCCTTCAGAGATCTACTGGTCCTTCAGAGAGATACTGGTCCTTCAGAGAGCTGCTGGTCCTTCAGAGAGCTGCTGGTCTTTCAGAAATCTGCTGGTCCTTCAGAGAGCTACTGGTTCTTCAGAGAGCTGCTGCTCTTTCAGAAATCTGCTGGTCCTTCAGAGAGCTACTGGTTCTTCAGAGATCTACTGGTCCTTCAGAGAGATACTGGTCCTTCAGAGAGCTGCTGGTCTTTCAGAAATCTGCTGGTCCTTCAGAGAGCTACTGGTTCTTCAGAGAGCTGCTGGTCTTTCAGAAATCTGCTGGTCCTTCAGAGAGCTACTGGTTCTTCAGAGAGGCACTGGTACTTCAGAGAGCTGCTGGTCCTTTAGAGAGCTACTGGTTCTTCAGAGAGACACTGGTCCTTCAGAGATTTACTGGTCCTTCAGAGAGCTGCTGGCAGGGCTGGACTGGGACAAATTTGGCATTTTTGCTCAGACCGGCCCCCCACAATCGGTTGGACACAACCACCAACCAGTACACTCTCCTTGCGGTCCCTGTAGATATGCATATCTACTGTTCCGTTCCCAAAAAGCCATACAAAGCTGAGAACTACTGTAAGTGCCATGGACAGTAATGTCGGTAATCAGACAGTTGATGGACCCCATTGACTTCCATAGTAGAAAAAAAAATACTATGGAAGTCAATGGGGTCCATCAACTGTCTGATTACCGACATTCTTTAAAATATATATTTTTGTTTATCAGAATAAAGAAATTCATACAGGTTTGAAACAACTTGGGGGTGAGTAAATGATGACACAATTTTCATTTTTGGGTGAACTATCCCTTTAAAGAGCACAAACCCCCCTCTTTAATATGACACCAAACAACATTTACCTCTAATTGTTGAGATACTTCCCATAAAAAACCTATACAAACAAATTACTCACACAAAACGTCCTGATAATATATATATATATATATACTGTATATATAGAATTTAGAGTATTCACTTGCCGTAATATTGCATATTGATGATATTGGAAATTCAGATGAAACATTATAAAATATCTAGTCAGTTGAATACACAGCTTTCAAAATGCAAAGCGGGTTTTTAACCCCCAAATAACATACGTTAGCTACCTCTTCTAACGTGTAACTCGTGGGCGAGTAATAATTAAAATAATCAAATGGCATAATTTAAGTTTTTTTCTAGAGAAGAAGGGCCGTCGACGTTATCAGTTTTAAATGGTTACATTAGAATATCCCAAATTGCAATTGAATAAGTGAACTCTCAACTCTGCTAGCTACAAAAACAGTGCAAAATAGCTTATGCTGTGTTATTTGACTTTAGCTGAGTGGCCATTGCAGTCACTTTTAAGTGACACTTTTAAGTGACAGCCTGCTAAGAGATGATTGGGCCAGCCCAGTGTCAGTATGGAAATGAACCAATGGGCCGCTGTCCCTGCTTTATGGGCCGGTCGAAAGCAAAACATTTTTTTTTTAAATAACATGTTTTTATAGGCCTATCGACCGGCCCCCAAGTGCGTCGGCATTTGCCCGGTGGGCCCGATTACCAGTCCAGCCCTGGCTGCTGGTCCTTCACAGAGCTGCTGGTTATTCAGAGAGTTGCTGCTCCTTCAGAGAGCTACTGGTTCTTCACAGAGCTGCTGGTTATTCAGAGAGTTGCTGGTCCTTTAGAGAGCTACTGGTTCTTCACAGAGATGCTGGTTATTCAGAGAGTTGCTGGTCCTTTAGAGAGCTACTGGTTCTTCCGAGACCTAATTAATATTCCCATAAATGCATCCTGTATTATACGAGGAAAGTTAGTAGTAGAAACTATCTCTCTGTATCCGTTTTTGATTCTGAACCTGTGTGCCCTTTCAGACTCAGCGTGCGTGGATTGAGAGAACCTTCCAGAAAAGAGATTGCATCCAAGTTCTCCCCAGCAGAGACGCCAGCAGGTAGCACCGCCCACCCATCCTGATGTTATGACCCGGGGAAACATCATTTTTCAGAGAGACCTCCCTATCCTCCATCTTGTTTCCTTCCACCTCGCTATAGTTCTGTCCGCCTTTGTCCAGATGCGCTTGTGGCCTGCCGGTGACGCAGCACACCTACACCCCTCCGGAGCCTAACGAAGAGGGAGCCCCCCTGGTTCAGCTTGAGGTCCAACTGGCGGAGAGATGGAACCCGGCGAAACACACCCAGAGCTCACCCACCGACGCCTACGGGGTCATCGAGTTCCAGGGCGGGGGACATGTCAACAAGGCCATGGTGCGTCCATCAGTGTTTTTTTCCTTTCGAAATATTAGATATATTTTAGGTAGAATATAATTAACATTTCCTTTAGTATTTGAAATGTAATATTTCATATTTTGATATAATGTAATGTTTCTGCTGCTCCCCCATTGGATCAATAACTCCGCCATCTTCCTCCTTCTCCCGCACAGTACATCCGGGTCTCAAATGACTCTAAGCCGGACCACCTACTCCACCTGATGGTAAAGGAGTGGCAGCTGGAGCTCCCCACGCTGCTCATCTCGGTCCACGGGGGCCTGCAGAACTTTGACCTGCCCCCCAAACTCAAGCAGGTCTTCGGTAAAGGACTAATCAAAGCCGCAGTGACCACTGGAGCCTGGATCTTCACTGGAGGCGTCAGCACCGGTACCGTTCCAGTCACCAACTGCTCTATTTGTAGTTCTCAATCCTGAGCACTGAGCCAGGCTAGCTTTTCCCCTCTGTTTACAGCCTCTTTGCTATCCTAAGCTAATCAGGGCTCTGTGGTCACAAAGCAGATATTATCGGGAAGAAAGTAACTTTTTTATTTAAAAAAGATAATTATTGCAGACTTTATAGGAATGCATTCTGCTTTATGAAACCAATGATTGCAAGATCACTTAAAAACGGGACCTCATTCCCTGACCCAGTTCTGATCTCTGTGGTTTATCAGGAGTGATCCGCCACGTTGGAGATGCTCTCAAAGACCACTCGTCCAAGTCCAGAGGGAAGGTGTGTGCCATCGGCATCGCACCGTGGGGCATCATTGAAAACAAGGAAGACCTCATTGGGAAAGATGTGAGATAAACCAGACCCCAACCAGAATGAACTGGAACCAATTAGACCCAAACCAAACCAAACCGGACCAAACTAGACTCAATTAGAACACAACCAGACTGGAAATGAAAAATGTAGTGATCTACAAATGTTTTCAGATAAAAGGGTTGAGACTCGAAGAGACGGTCAGGTTCTTCTCTATTCGAAAGAGCTTAATGAATCCTTACCATATTTTAATAGAAATAGCATTGTTTGTCACTCCTCCCACCTACAATCAGACCAATGGGATATGCGTACCTTCCAGGTGACTCGTCCCTACCAGACCATGTCCAACCCGCTCAGCAAGTTGTCGGTCCTAAACAGCAGCCACTCCCACTTCATCCTGTCCGACAACGGGACCGCCGGAAAGTACGGCGCCGAGGTCCGACTCCGCCGGCAGCTGGAGAAACACATCGCCCTGCAGAAGATCAACACGCGTGAGTCAGCGTTAAAGGGCCTCAGCTACAAATGTAGTCATGTTTCCATGGTTATGTCTCGCTAATAAACAACTGACATGTGTTCTGTTCCTCTCCATGGCCTCTACTTCTCTCTTGCTTTATCTATTTTAAACATGAGTTTATGGTCTCAATATCAGACACTAGAGAGGCTGAGACATCAAAGACAATAGAGAGGTTGAGACACTAGAGAGATCATACTAGAAACAAACAACAAATAGAAAGGGACAGACACTGGGCAGAGACACAAGAAAAAGAGAGGACAAGACACTAGAGACATCAGACAAACTAGAAAAAGTAGAGAGACAGAGAGATCAGGGAGATTAGAGCATCCCCCCACACCCCGCACCAGCATCCCTCTTTTACACGGCTCCAGGTTTTTGTTGAGGTTTTTATCGCAGCAGTAGACCTGGCAGGGTCCCTTCCCCCTGTTAGACACTCATGTCCCATGTGTCTCAGGTCTGGGTCAGGGCGTCCCTGTCGTGTGCCTGATCTTGGAGGGGGGTCCCAATATTATCTCCATTGTGTTGGAGAGCCTGAGGGAGGAGCCTCCGGTCCCTGTGGTCGTCTGTGACGGCAGCGGCCGAGCCTCTGACATCATCTCCTTCGCCCACAGATACTGCGGCGAAGATGGGTGAGTGACTCCACTTCTGTGAGTCCTCTTGTGCAAATCTAGTGTCTCTGTCTCTAGTGTGTCTAACCTCTCTAAGATCTCTAATATCTCCAATGTCTGCGTCTATTATAGGCAAGTGCCTCTATTGAATTCCCTGCATTGACTTTGTTTGTAACCTACTCGTATGGTGGGGCAGCATCTTTAGACTCTAGACCCACCGAAGACTCGTTGAGGTGACTCACACTCCTCCCGGTCACTTTACCCTGATTCTCCTTCTTTAGGTTGCTGAGTGACAGCGTCAAAGATCAGCTGCTGGTCACTATCCAGAAGACCTTCAACTACTGCCGTAGCCAGGCGCAGCAGATCTTCCTCATGGTGATGGAGTGCATGAAGAAGAGAGCCCTGGTAGGTCGGGACGGACTCAATAAAGCAACTGTTCATTGCTCGTCCTGGGGTTCATCCTCATCAACCAAACCACCTTTAAATCTCACTGGTAGTTTTACACTGACATGATGACAAATGTGATCCCTGGATCATGTTCAGAGGAAGCGTTGGTTGGACGGAATGAAGCAACACGAGGCAACCTCTTGTTTCATGAAGCGAAGCCGAGGATTCATGTTTTAAAGCTGCATTCTCTGTAGGGACCAGCAGGGGGCGACTCCTCTGGTCCAAAGAAGCCTATGAGAAAATGACTCTACTTCTCTCTTGATTTATTCCCTCAGTAAACATTGTAAACATGAGTTCTTGCTCTCAAAAGATTCAAATCTTCTTCAGTCCAGCATGGTGTTCATTTAGAGTACTACATGAGCTGGTTACAAGGCTACCATTAAAACAACATGTTCATGTATCAGTGCACACTATGAACACTTAATAGTAATAGTTCTCAGTATAAATCCTGCTCCTGCTGATTGTGACATTAACTTAATGACCCACATCTGAACCCTGACCCCTAAAACTCTTCCTCTTAATGGAAATTGATCTGTGGTCCTGAGCCTCTTTCATTTAATCCCACAATCCTCTGTTTCACTCCGAGCTCAGCCTCGCTCTCAGTTCACATAAATCACACATTAATTCACTAAAAACGGTCCGTGGTCAGATCAACGTGTTTCTGGTGTGAGGTCTGTGGCGATCAATCCGCTTCTCCATCCTTTGGTTCTCCTCTGCTACTCTGTCCTGCTCCATAAGGGATGTTCTTTTCCCAGAATCCTCCTCCTGGGTGAATGTGGGAGGTTTGGGTGGTGGAAGAGCCATCTTTTCAAACACAACAATACTCTTTAGTTGAAGGACAACAATTTGCTTACAAGCAAGGAATGTATGCACCCTTGCAAGGTAACAGTGAAGGAGCCTAGAACAAGGGTGCCACTTTTCTCGCTTGCAAGCTACTTTTCAACTGACCAAATCATGGCTATCCACCCCCTCCCCTCCAAGGACCGGCCAACGGCGGGGGGGTATAATACTCGGCAGAACGAGTGGTAGCTAAACTAAATGGAACAACAGTGACTTGAGAAACTAGGCCAGGAACAAATCAGTATATCACAGTGTGTAGATCATAGAGTTGTGTGTTGGGTGTGCAGATCACAGTGTTCCGCATGGGCTCAGAGGGACTTCAGGACATTGAGATGTCCATCCTGACAGCTCTGCTCAAAGGTAACACGCCCAGCCTCCTCAGTCTCTCTTACACACACACACACACGCTGTACCTGTACTGTGAGTGTGTGTGTGTTACTGAAGGTACCAACGCGTCGGCGTCCGACCAGCTGAGTTTGGCTCTGGCCTGGAACCGGGTGGACATCGCTCGCAGTCAGATCTTCGTGTACGGTCACCACTGGCCCGTGAGTCCCCCCATATAGAGAGATCTCTGGTGCATCTGTGTCACCATCATCTTGTTGTAAATATAAATATAAAAATAAATATATTTGTTCAACAAATGAACAGATATATACTTGAGCGAGACGAAAGACAACTTTTCTTCCCTCTCGTTAATAAAGTATGAAGAACAGAAATTAGGAAAAGGAAGCTGGTCCAGAAATACAGTTCCCTCAGCTCACGTCTACCATTACATCCATGTCAAGGGTGTCTCCATCTCTGACTGCATGCGCGTGGTGTCTCTGCAGCCTGTGAGCTCCTCCCCCAGCGACCGGCCCAAGAGTCCGATGGCCCAGCGAGCGCCAGCGGGAGGCGTGAAGGGGAAAGGCCGGGTAAAGAAAGGAAAGGGGGGCAAAACCAAACCGGAGCCCCCAGAGGAGACCGACCCCAGGAAGCTAGAGCTGCTTAGCTGGGTGAGAGAGCACAATAAAAGCTTTGTCTAAAACTTGTAACTCACAAACCAAAGACAAAATAGCTAAACCCAACAAATAAGCGTAACCAGAGTCTTTTAGTAGCCAAACTGTTATGTCATTATTATTATCGGCAGCTGGTATGATGCCGATAATAATAATGATACTGATGACGACAAAAATGATGGCGATGATGGTGGTGATGTCATTGCATCAGGTGAACTCCCTGGAGCAGGCCATGATGGACGCTCTGGTGCTGGACCGGGTGGACTTTGTGAAGCTGCTGATCGAGAACGGAGTGAACATCCATCACTTCCTGACCATTCCTCGCCTGGAGGAGCTGTACAACACGGTGAGGCTCCCCTGACGTGTGCCGCATGTTTAAATGTGGGTGTGGTCACATGGTTTATTAATGTGATGTCACCGTAGAGACTTCAAATAGAGGCGAATGCTTTTCAAACTTTACAACAATGAATAAAGTTACATGCAGATCAATATAATCAGATCAATTAACTGATAATGAATGAATAATAAATATTAAGCATCTCTGCAGCAGATTTGAAACAATATTTAAATCTAAAAAGAATAAATATTTACCTGTGAGTGAACAATAATGTGTCGGGGGGTTCGTTCTGATCGAGTCATGTGACATCCTTACGTGGGGAGTCGTCTTCGTCCTATCACGGCGTGAGGTTTAGAACGCGCTTTGCTGCCAGAGATATTTGAAACTACTTTAATCTTCTTGCGAAATGTTTTTATATACAGTACATAGTATTTATAGTAAGCTGTTGTGGAATACAAAGGAAAAATAAACCTCAAGTAGAGCTGACGTTATAAGTTGATTTATCATTTTTTGTTTGATGAACTTTAAAGAACTTTTAAACAGAACAATGACTCCCGATTTTGGAGACTAAACAAAAGTCATTTAATTCAGATTTGGCACATTTACAGCTCAGGCTGCTGACTCACTTCACAGGAAACCTGAATTATTTCACTTGATTTGAGGTAAAAGGGTTGTTTACTGTGTGTGCTAACAATAAATACAACTTGATATGTATATATTTATATCTATGAATATATTATTTTATATTAACTAAAAACAGAGAAAGGTGCACTCATGTTGGGATTATTCTTATGATCAGTGTTTCCGTGATGATGAGTTATGAAACAAAAGCTTTCTACTTTAACCTTTTATGTTTATCTGCAGCTTAACCTCCATCAGCAATGCTCTTCATCTTCTGTTATGTCACTGCTGCCTCTAATCGTCATCCTCTTCCCTTTAGAACCACTTTTAGAACAACAAGAGAGCCGCGGTGGTTGATAATCATATATGAGATGTTTTTTAGTGTATTTTATTTTTTAATGTATTTATATAGAGTCACGTTAGTGTCAGACCAGCTCTCTGCTGCCCTCTGGGGGGCAACGCCTTTATTGCATATATACAGATTATTATTTCATATTCATTCTGAATAATGTATAAAATGTGTGATGTTCATACACTATTGCTTGTAAAGTAAAACAAGTCGTACTGAAGTAATGTGCGTGTCTCTAAACGCTCACAGTTAGAATATCAATAAACAATCATACTGCTTGTATAGAAGGCATTTTTAATGCGGAAATTGTTACTATAAACATAGTAAATCAAGGCCATCTGTAATAAAAAATACAATACAAGCGTTGGGGCTGACACTGTGATATGTATATACGCGTTTTTGTGCATATTTATATATATATATATATATGTTTACATATTTGCTGGTTCTCTCCTGTAGAAGTTGGGACCGACCAACACGTTGCACTTTGTGGTGAGGGACGTAAAAAAGGTGAGTTTGTATTTTTTTAAGCATTAATAATTAAATAATAGTTAGAATACGTATGTGACATGTGTGTATCTTTTTTATAATATCATGTGTGTATCTTTTTTATAATATCAAAGTATAAGATATTATAGTTTTTTGTTTGACTTATTTGTTTTCAGTTATTATTCAATCTCACTTTTTGAGGGCCATGCTATGACATAAATAATATTGGTATTCTTGTTAGTTTTAAACCAATTAACAAATGTGTAAAAAATGTACCAAAATCTTTTTCATCTCCTTTCTCTGTGCTTGTTGACACACATCTTTGCTTCAGGGGAACCTCCCTCCAGACTATCAGATCACGCTGATCGACATCGGCCTGGTGCTGGAGCTGCTCATGGGCGGCGCCTACCGCTGCAACTACACCAGGAAGAGCTTCAGGGCGCTGTACACCAACCTGTACGGCCTCAAGCGAGTGAGCACACTCCCGTTGAGACTCCGCGTTCAAAAACGACGGCGAGTCTCGTGTTAAAAATATCACATTCTAAGCGTAAAGTAAAGTGACATTCACCATCAACAGCTTCACGTTAGAACAACCCATCACTTAAAATCATCTTGCTAAACATACACTAAGTGTCACATAAGAAACTAGTCAAGTTCAAACACAAATACATAGAAAAGTCAGTTATTTAACGATCAGCCATATAGACCATTTCAGGAGAGAAGGAATGTATGATTGATTATTAGTAGATGTCTGCGATGAAATCGCTTCATGTTTTCTCTTGCAGCCTAAAGCTCTAAAGCTTCTTGGAATGGAGGTGCGTATGTTTCTTTATTTTTAACCTTTTCACAACAATTGGTAGTTAATGGTGAACCTTCATGGCCTCCTGTGGCTTCACATGGACTCATGTGGACTCAGATGGACTCATGTGGCCTCAGATGGACTTATGTGGACTCAGATGGACTCATGCTGACTCAGATGGACTCATGTGGCTTTACATGGACTCATGTGGCTTCACATGGACTCATGTGAACTCATGTTCCTGCAGGACGACGAGCCCCGGGCGAAGGGAAAAGGCAAGAAGAACAAGAAGAAGGAAGAGGAAGTGGACATCGACGTGGACGACCCGGAGGTCTGCAGGTTTCAGTACCCGTTCCACGAGCTCATGGTGTGGGCCGTGCTAATGAAGCGCCAAAAGATGGCGCTGTTCCTGTGGCAGCGGGGGGAGGAGGCCATGGCAAAGGCCCTGGTGGCCTGCAAGCTCTACAAAGCCATGGCCCACGAGTCCTCTCAGAGCGAGTTGGTAGAAGACATCTTCCAAGACCTGGAGAACAACTCAAAGTGAGTCCTGCAGAGCCAGTGACACCACCTTTTATTTCCTAAAGATCACATGTAACTTGACATGTCCTACATAGGCCACTATTTTTTGTGGCGTATAAAGTGAAGCTCAAATCTTGAAGAGGGGCGCTGGTGGGTGTCTTTCTCTTGCAGGGAGTTTGGTCAGCTGGCCTACGAACTGCTGGATCAGTCCTACAAACACGATGAGCAGGTGGCCATGAAGCTGTTGACCTACGAGCTGAGCAACTGGAGCAACTCCACCTGCCTGAAGCTGGCTGTTGCTGCCAAGCACAGAGACTTCATTGCACACACCTGCAGCCAGATGCTGCTGACGGACATGTGGATGGGCTGCCTGAGCGTGGGCAAGAGCAACTGCCTCAAGGTACCCCCAAAACAGCACTCGGGCACCCTGTCAGGTCTCCGGTCAGCATCCGGAATGGACCCTGAGAGACGCATGAGTGTGGGTGTGCGTATGTTTGCGAGGATGAATGTGAGTGTAAATTTCAATTCCAATGGTAATGATGACAATGAACCCTCAGATAATACCGAGCGGATTCTTGTTCCAAGGTGATTCTGGGGATCGTCTTTCCTCCTGCAATTCTGCTGCTGGAGTTTCGTTTGGGAGACGAAGGTTCGTTTCATTCGTCCAAAGAGAACAAGGAGGTTAAAACCAAAGAGGTGGACACTAAATCCAAGAAGGTGCAGACTCATACCAGCAGCTCATCCGTCGGTAAGAACTCGGTTTCTGATCTGAGGTTTTGTTTCAGGACGCCGTCTCCAACGTTGACGCTGCATCAAAGAAAGAAGATGAAGAAGAGGAGCAGAAGAATCACAAGAGGAGGATTCCCATCGGGAGGAAGATCTACGAGTTCTACAACACTCCGTACACCAAGTTCTGGTTCAACACGGCAAGTTTGTGATAGACCCAATGATGGCAACTGAAATGATCTGAAACATAACTTCTGTGTTCATTTATCCTTGACCCCGGTTTACTCATATTCAGGTTTTAAACTGACTGCAGGAGAACCTTTAATCCAACAAAAGTTCAATTCAATTCAATTCAATTCATTTTATTTTGTATAGCCCAAAATCGCAAATTACAAATTTGCCTCAGAGGGCTTTAAAGTCTGTACACATGCAACATCCTCTGTCCCGAAACCCTCACATCGGCACAGGAACAACTCCCCAAAATATGAAAAAACCCTTCAATGGGGAAAAAAGGGAAGAAACCTTAGGGAGAACGTCAGAGGAGGATCCCTCTCCCGGGATGGACAGACTGCAATGGATGTCATGTGTACAGAATCAACAATGTAAAAGATGTACAATACATTCAATTTCTCTAACAGAGATGATACAAGTAATTGCAAGTAGCAGAAGAGGTGTACGGCAGGACCACTGCAGGGACAACCTCCATCAGATCGAACCACCATCCACAGAGGCTTCTGTGGGGAGGGAGAGCAGAAAGATGTTGGTTTTTGATGACAGTAATATGAATCATATTTAAAGTAATGGTGATGGCAGCAGCAGGTGTCAGCAGAGCCATGAGCCAGGAGTCAGAACCGGGGTCCGCACAAAACTATGATCCACGGAGACCTGCTAGGCGAGAAAGCACAAAGAACTCCCGGAAAGAAGCTTAATTAGTGATGTACATTAATAAAACATGGATGATTGTGGGAGGAGAGAGTGAGAGTGAAAGAGGGGCTCGGTGTGTCCTAAGAAGTCCCCCGGCAGTCTAAACCTAGAGCCTTAAGCCTAAAGTGCTACTAACGTTATTATTAACATTATTAATACTATACAAAAAACCCTACAGAGGAATAAAACCTGTTTCTTCCCCGTTACCTCGATGCCGTGGACAAGATTTGTTCTGAAACCATGAGATTACGTAAATATTCAGCGATGAAACCTTAAATCCTTTCGTTAACACCAACCAATGGTCCTCTGTCCAACTCTCACCAACGTGTCGCTGTTGTCTTCCAGCAACGCGTCACTCTGACAAACAGAGAGGTAACGAAACAGGTTTTATTTCTCTGTCAAGTTCAATAAATAATAATCGAACCATTAGTGAACATGGGAGGTCTCTGGAAGGACATCCATTGACATTGAGAAGTTGTTATTATGCAGCAAGTTTAAAGCAGAGTGATGGTTTAGCTGTTGATACTCGAGGACGGGTGTATGAAGAAGAGCTTGGATGCGTGCCTGATGTCCCAAGTGGTGCTTAACCAACTCTTGACTGAGTTGGTTCTAAAAAGAATTATCAGCGATAAACACAAAAACTGAAGAATTTAGTTTACTTGATTCACATTATCAATTATATCAAAAATAAGGAAGGCCTTTTACCCTCAGGCATTTCAATGATGTGACACAATATAATATATAATTAGCATAATATTAATTTTAATAACAAAACTGTAAATACCTGAAATTTGAGCTTGTTGTAACCATCTTTTATGTGTGTATGTGCACATCAGATCTCGTACCTGGTGTACCTGATGCTGTACAACTACATCATCCTGGTGAAGATGGAGCGATGGCCATCTTTGCAGGAGTGGATCGTCATCTCTTACATCATCACTCTGGGACTGGAGAAAGTCAGACAGGTGAAGGAGAGACACACCTGAGCCAAATCCTTAATGTTGTCACACATTATTACATTACATTTAGCTGACACTTTAATCCAAAGAGGGGGGGGCGACTGTGGATGAGTCGGTTTGATCCCAGGCCCGGCTAAGCTGCATGTCGATGTGTCCTTGGACACTTGACCCCAGCATTGCTCCTCTAGCTGTGACTACACTGTGTGAATGTTAGTTACTGATGGGCAGGTGCCACTGTGTATGGTAGGTCCTGTCATTAGTGTATGAATGGGTGAAAAATGTTATGTAGTTTTAAAGCGCTTTGAGTGGTCAGAAGACTAGAAAAGCGCTGTACAAGTATAACTCCATTTACCAAAGACACTTACAATAAGTGCATTTCAACCATAAGGAAACAAACTCGGATGCTATTTAGTACAAAAACACGTTTGAAGGTCTGACATTAGTAGGACTTCCACAACAAGTACAGAGTCGCTATGTTTCCAGGGTTGATGCGGAAAAAAAAAAAAAAAAGTTGATCTGTTTCTTCTTCAGAGGTTTTGAGGCGTTTGGTGTCAACGTACCATAACTATTAAGAGAATAACGCAAAAGTTTCTCTGTGATAACACCGTAACTACTGAGTTTACACAACTTTATGTACTGATATTCTAATACTGTAAATACTGAGGTCATAGTGTCACGAGCCGGTTCACGATGGACCCCAAAATGCAGAGACAGAGGCCAAGATGGTCTTCGAAGAGTTTATTGACCGCAGCTGGGCACAAAGGAAAAGGCGCTGGACAGGAAGAGACGGCGGAGGTCGAGCTGGCACTGAGGGCTGGAGTAGATCACAGCGAAAACTCCCAAGGAGGCAAGAAGACGTACCAGCAAGGGACAAGACGGGATGATCTGGCACTGGAGTGAAGATCATAGCAGGCATTTATGGCCCGGGTGATTAGTGGGATGAGGAACAGGTGCGTCTCGTTGCGAGCAGCCAGCCACCCCCGCCCTCCGCCATCACATTCTGCCTGGAGAAGATCTGGAAGAGGGAAAACCAAAAGATGGGGGCAAAGTGGAAAAACACAAAACAACCAAAACAACAAGCAACAAAACCAAAACATGACACATAGCACGAAATATTGAGTTTATAACACTCGATATACTGTTACTCTAGAACTTTATATACTGATACTCTAACACTGTAAACACTGAGTTTACCGTTAATGATGCAGCAATGAAAATGAATAAGAAAAGCCTTTAACAAGAACATAAAATTGAAATAACTCACAAGTGAGACACTTCTAAAGCGAGCCGAGGTGACCGATGAGCAGAAGATCTAACCTCTCTCCCTCCTTTAGATCCTGATGTCGGAGCCGGGGAAGCTGAAGCAGAAGATCAACGTGTGGCTGGAGGACTACTGGAACATCACTGACCTGGCAGCCATCTCCGTCTTCCTGCTGGGTTTGCTGCTGCGGCTGCAGAGCGAGCCCTCCATGGGCTATGGCCGTGTCATCTACTGCGTCGACATCATCTTCTGGTACATCCGGGTCCTGGACATCTTTGGGGTCAACAAGTACCTGGGGCCCTACGTCATGATGATTGGAAAAATGGTAAAGGGAGTGACAATCATTTCAACATTGTCATCAACAGATTCAACATTCAAGATTCAAAGCTTTATTGTCATTATGTTACTTCGAAGCGCTTCCTGTTTCCATGTTTCAGTGTTTCATTTACTTAAAAACATCCAACATTCACATTTCCTTGATTTTCTGTGTAGGATATTTTGTCCTCGTGGACACACTGACGATGATAGAAACCTGGTTTTGATTGAGTAAGATGTCCCCCAGATGATCGACATGCTGTACTTTGTGGTCATCATGCTGGTGGTGCTGATGAGCTTCGGCGTGGCTCGACAGGCCATCCTCCACCCGGACGAGGAACCAACGTGGCGTCTGGCCCGAAACATCTTCTACATGCCGTACTGGATGATCTACGGAGAGGTGTTTGCAGACTCCATAGACCGTAAGACTAGAGTCCATAGTAAGACTTCCAGCCAGGCAGCTGCTAGTCCTCATGTCCCGTGTTGACGTCTTTACACACAGCTGTCCTAGAAAGGTCCTCATACGTAACAATGTCCTCATAAGGTCTAAATGTCTGTGTGTCCTTATAAGGCAGAAATTACTACACAAGTTCTTCATCGTCCTATGACTAGCCCTTTAGGACTGTAGCCCTAAAAATGTCCTCACTTGTGCTGATGAAACTAAAGGAGGTAATTTGTGATACATTTAGTCGCTAAGCCACTTGACCTGGGGTCCGTTTCAAGAAGGAGGTTCAACAAACTCGGTTGATTTACCCTGAGATGGGAAACAGCTGTTTAGAGTCGTTCAACAACTCGGAGTAGTTTGACTCAGAGTTGAGCGCGTGCACTGAAGGCAGCATGAATGGAGCCATGATACAACGAGTTACCATGGCAACGACCACCAACAATCGGTCGGCACACATCACCCCTGTCGAGGTGTAAATATTAATGGAAGAGTACAGAGTTTGAACCGTGATTAGAACCAAAGCAACACGCTACTGCAGCAAAAGACAGAGAAACAAGGCGTAATATTTAATGTACAAACTAATCATAAAACATCCGTTTGACTAATTCACTGTTAGAACACACTACACACAGGCTGGAAACACACACCATGCTCATATTTAACCACTACAACACAAACTGGTCCAATGGTATTGAACCTATAATGTGTTTTATTCCTCTTTAATGGCTCACTGGTTTGTGTCCAGGGAACTTATTTTGTTCATATGTGGAAACTGATTCAGAGGATGAATGAATGAGGAAATGAAAGCGCGCGGTGTCATTGGCTGGTTGCTGTCAGGGGGAGGAGCCTCTGAAAGAACACCTGCTCCAGACCAGGTGGGGTTCACAGGCTCAGTTACCATAGCGACTGACCCTGAGCTTTAGTTACCTCCCTTTCTGAAACTCATCTCAGGGGGACAAACTCTGAGTTTACACTGAACCTGCTTCTAGAAACGGACCCCTGGAGGCTGTCCATGTTGTTGTTGTTGTTGTTTATTGATTATTGTTTTCCATCTCGTCCCTCTGTCGACAGTGTACGCGATGGAGATCAATCGTAAGTATTGCTGACAGAATTCACTGTGAGCGTATTATTTAACTTTTACTCGTTGACGCAGGAAGTTTTGATTATCTGCACCGACACATCCTGTATTTGTCCTGTAGTTCTTTCACAATAAAAGCGCCTGGTTTAATGTGATCTGAACACGCATGCTCTCACTGAAACAATGAACATGGAGTCTTTTGACATAGTCTGCAAGGACGAGGTAACGAGGTTGCGATGTCTCTGTCTCAGCTCCGTGTGGAGACAACATGTACGATGAAGACGGGAAGAAGTTTCCTCCCTGCATCCCCGGAGCCTGGCTCACGCCCGCCATCATGGCCTGCTACCTGCTGGTGGCCAACATCCTGCTGGTCAACCTGCTCATCGCAGTCTTCAAGTCAGTGACCCGAGCAGACCTCAGATCAGCTACTGCTAGGACAGACACCTTTTCAAAATAAGAGTCTGGGAAGCTTAGTTTCCTAAAGAATACGTTTCTACATGTTTTTAAAAATGTTGCACATAGAGACATATGTTTTTGAACCTTGCATTAAGTGTCTGCTGCACGTAGAGGCTGATGCAGAAAAGTAATTGCAACCCTTTGAAACAAAGTGAACCAATGAAGGAAAAGCCCACAATATATGATATTATTGATCTGTTATAATATGGAGGATAAAGATCCACTAATGTGCTGCTTTCTTCAGAGCAAAGTTCACTATATTAATTAAATATTGATTGTTAATAAGTAGGATGATGTTGATTTGTGTTCTACGCGTTTTGCTGTTTTTTTGATCTTCACCTAATTTGAGTTTTTTAAATGCGTTGTACGTTAGCACAATGCTAAGTTTTAAGTGAGGCACATGCTAACTGACTTTAACTAATAACTAACGTGATAATAGAAAATCTGAATCTCTGCAGCAACACCTTCTTCGAGGTAAAGTCCATCTCCAACCAGGTGTGGAAGTTCCAGCGCTATCAGCTGATCATGACCTTCCACGACCGCCCCATCCTGCCCCCCCCCCTCATCGTCATCCCCCATATCTATATCCTGCTGAAGAGGCTGTGCTGCCGCTGCAGCCGGAGGCCGGAGGGAGACCGCTACGACCGCGAGAGGCGACTCCGTAAGGGCCCCCCCCCCCCACCAACTATTCACTATCACGTAGTTACACACCAGGCGGCGGTCAGAGTACACTTTGCATTGTGGTGGGGTTCCATCAGAATGAAAAACAAACAAAGCAAAACAAACAATAAAATGGCCCTGTTTTTTCAGAAAGAGTTTGGAACTCGTTTAGATACGTTCTGGATGTTCATCTCCACTTTTTGTTAGAAGTAACATAACATCCCGTTTTTATGTAGACGTCATGGTGTAGTGTGTCAAAAATTCCTGAAGTAGTTCCTTGAACGTGAACTACTCCTCTGTAGTTTCTGCTCTCGGCCTCTAGTGGGCAGGTGTGTTCGGTTAAGTAAGAATGTGACTGGTTTCTCCATGTTTTATAGTGATGAATACCCTGTATGTATGTTTAATAATAGTATGTGTGATAAGTGATTTTCTTTAGGAGGATTCTGGATATTAAAGAAATATCTTCATTTATTCATTAATCAGTAACGTATATACTGATATTTCCCATCATAGCACTTTCACAGGTTCCCTTTCATCCTGTCAGAGCTACTACACTTTTCGTAATGGGTTATCCATTTTTGGAGCAGATGCCAAAAACGGCTTAAAAGGTTAACCGTGATGAACCGGAGGTAACAGGAGCTTCAAAGATCTGACCCACTATGTGTCCCTCAGAGCTGGTGCTGAGCGTTGAGGAGCTGAAGAACCTGCACGAGTTTGAGGAGCAGTGTGTGGAGGAGTACTTCAGGGAGAAGGACGACGAGAAGCAGTCTTCTAACAACGAGAGGATCCGAGTGACGTCTGAGAGGTTGGCAGGACTCACCACTTTGTGTTTGAGACTTGCAGTTGTCTTTGTGAACTCATGTTCATGCAATACGCCACGAGGAGATGCTATTTACAGGGATTTTATACCAGTTGAGGTAAGTGAGGCCTGACCAAGGACATGAAATGATATGAAAAGTCATTCAAAAAAATTGTTTAATGCTTCGCAAAAATTGGAAAAGAATAGGTAATTTTATCATGAAAAAGCCACAATGTAGCATTTGAAAGAATACATCATAAAAATGTCATAGAACCCTTGAGACGTGTTAAGTTAAGTGATTTTCTGGTTAACGGTAATGATCTTCTCCACCTCCTCAGGGTGGAGAACATGTTCATGCGTCTGGAGGAGGTGAACGAGAGGGAGCACTCCATGAAGGCCTCCCTGCAGACGGTGGACCTCCGCCTTGCCCAGATGGAGGAGTTCTCCAGCCGCATGATGAACGCCCTGGAGAAGCTGGCGGGCGTTGACCGGGCCCAGCTGGTCCGCCAGCACTCCAGGACCTCGTCGGTCTGCGAGCCGGCTCAGCTGCTGCTGAGACACGGCAGCATGAACAGCGGCGACGGGTACAGTCTGTACCGATACCAGCTGGACCATGAGGACCGCATCTCCGTGTCCGGAGAGGGCGAGGGAACCGACAAGAAGGACCAGCTGAGTCCAGAGAGAAGCCACACCACAGGTATCATAACAAGGGGGTACCTCTACTCCTCTCTTGATATATTCCCTCAGTAAAGATTGTAAACATGAGTTTAGTTTCAGGTCTTCCTGATGGTCATTTAGTGAGTGATGGTCTATTTAGAGTCAAACAGACCATGAAGCAGGGGATATTTTAGGGCGGGGCCTAATGCTGATTGACAGGTCTCTATAGAGACGTCTCTGCGTCATTTAATGTTCAGTCAGAAAAAGGTTTTCTGGCCACTAGGCTGCACTCTAAGGTATTAAGTGGCATATTGTTTCTTTACATAAGGTCCTTCTGAAGAGTTACTAATGGACCCTAATGACTCCACATGACCAAGTTCCACAATCAGTGTGAATCGCTGCTGGAACGTCTACATAAGTCCCCCGAAGCTTCTACTCAGTGGACTGACTCGTCTCTCTCTCCATCTTCTGCAAACACTTGGTGTGTCCTCATGAAACTTCTATCTGCAGGATGAAGCGTTCTCAAAGGATTCTCGTCAATAAAATTGAAATTGTGCGCTTTGGAGGAACAATAATAAATGAAATGTAGATAAATGAAGATGCACCACATGTGTTTGACGTGTCAAACGATGAGTGAGTGAACCAGGAAGTGATGTCACAAAGTGCTGACGTAGACACCATCAGGACTGACACTGACCTTTGTTCCTTGTTCACAGCTGAGGTGAAGGAGTTTGGCTCGACTCTGGAGGTTACAGGTCTGAAGGAAAGGACGCAGTCTCTGTCCAACGTTGACATCCTAATTGTTCCCTGCGACCCTGACCTCCGATCCCCCGACCCGGAGCCAGCGCCGGCCCTGTCCGACGTGACGGACGCTGAGGGGGAGAAACCCAGGCTGGAGGCGGCAGTGTCCTTTCCTTCAGAGAGGTCAAAGGCCCCCCAGTATTTGTCCCATCCGACCCTCGGCGGCGTAACCTCCTCCGATTGGATGTCCAGCAGCAACATGGCTGTCTGCAGCGCCGGTTCGACCGGTTTGAGCCCCCCGGGATCACGGCGGGCGTCCGCATCTCTTAGCATGCCTCAGCGTCCCTCCCCCCGAGTCATGGCGGAGGGGAACGAGGTCAACGAAACCAATCAGAAAACGGAGGAAATATCAACGCCACCTTCAGGCGGGGATCACGGGGTCGAGACGATGGACCGTAACCACGGTAATGGAGGAGGAAGGAGTGTTGAGGAGGAGGAGTTGCTGATGGTGGAGGACAGGATGTACCCGACGCTGCGCTCCAAGAGTCTGAACACCAACCCGAGGAAGACAAGAACAAAGAAGGAGACCGGGGAGACGCCTCTCTCAGCCAGCAGCGTCACAGACCTCAGCGGGGGGGTCACGGATCAGAACCAGGTCCAGAGACTCTGAGAGTTGATTCAAAAGGAATGAGGTGACGCCGAGCTGTAGAGAAACGCTAAAAACACCATCTCAGGGCTCTTCATGACCTCACAAACAATATGATAATATTATTGTTATCATTTACTGCTTGTTATGAAACATCTTGTGAGAGAACATAAACAAGCTGATCACTTGTAGTCATTTTACAATCAATGTTAGAAGATTAATAAACAACATTCTGCAGAATAATGTTCTGTTCTTGTAATGTTCCGAGACTTTCTTGTAAAATATGCAGCTATAGAGTCATATTTAGCTCCTCCTCCTCATCCCGACTCGCCAAACGTGCAACCGGATCACACTAAGTCAAGCTGCGCCTTGTGTTCTACTGTTGTGTAATAGCCCTTTGGTGCCTGCCGCTCAAATGTTGTGTTGTTTACTCTGTAGCTGCCATGACAACAAGGAGCCGAATCTACACACACATACACATTCCAACACACCTGAGCTCGTTTCCATAACGTCCAGGGATTTAATGTTGAGCCTTGTGGGGACTGTCCCCAGGCAAGGAGGTGGGCCATAGGGTCGTCAGAGGGTTTACCTGAGGCCCTTAGTGCCAGGGGCCTCCTTGTGGACGGCGTGCTTCTCCTTCCTGAGGCACCCATGTTGTAATTATGATTGGTTGGTTTCTATACTATTAAACATTGCACACACACCTTGACGTTACACGTTATATTGTTAGTTTAAGTTGCCCTCGCTTTAATCTAATAAATGCTTAAATGTATTTGGTGGCGTGCGTCTCCCTCCTTTGTAAGGACACTAGTTTGTGAGAACTGTCCTTTATATCTTAATAATAATAATTATTTAATATAGTCACCTTTCAAATTTTAGGTTTTCTGTAAAAAAAAATTGTTTCTTCCCTTTCTCTTTCTTTTGTTGGTTCTTTCATTTTTTTTCTACTGTATTTGTTGGACTCAACAGAATAAATAGTATAAAAAGTTGAAAAATGTAATGAGGTCATAATGTTTTTCTTTCTGAGCTGTGAGAAGATAAAGCCACCATCTGTGGTCCATATTCCTTTTTTTACTTTTTCATCATGAAGACATTTTCACGAGATTTTAAAAAATATTCCTGAAAATGTTTTACAGACTTCAAGAGACAAAATGTATTTAGCCTTTATTATTTAACAAAGTAACTTCTACTGAAGCTACGGTCCAGTTTCTGCTCCCCCCGTCAAATCCAGACATCAACAATAAAAACAATCAGATTGCAGAACAAGAAGATGCAGAATGTTTTTTTAAAAAGCAATAACATGCAGGTCTGAGAATGAAAGGAAATCCCAATGTCGGCGCTCACAGAATGTCTTGTTGTCATGGCAATTGTAAGACAAAGTACAGACAATAAGAGGAAGAAAAACATTGCAATCAAATTGTTGTTCCATTCAGACCGGATTGAAATCTGGCTCAAAATAATATTAACTGACAGACATTTAGCAGTACAACGCCAAAGGTCACGAGAGGGAGAGTTAGATGTCCTTCTCTTGAATAAACTTTCATAAAGACAAAAGAATCATTGCGTCTTTAAAGGTGCAGCGTAAAATAAAGTTTGACCTGCTGGGCAGCGATTTACTACTTTCTAACACCTGTTTTCTCATATTTAAGCATGTATGTTTCTGTTAGCACATTAGCAAGTTAGCCACAGCAGGTTCATCTGTTTTCACAATGAGCCAATGAAATAAGCAGAATCTGGTCTGAAAGGAGCTAACAGACTCATGAAGAACCGCCCTGGTCCAATACACCAGACTGTTGATCCAGCGGGTTAATTGAGTCTGAAGTTCTGATGTGTCAAGTTCCAACACACACACACATGCACGAGGTGTCAAAGTTCAAGGTCCGGTCCAGCCTAAGTGCTGTGGAGGAGCACTACTTCCCGTTATTTCTCGGTCTTCATCTTGCCGTCGTATGTCCCGGCGTTCTTGTAAGCTCCCACGTAGCCTGTCTTCTCCACGATCTCCTCGCGGCCCTCGCGACCTTTGCCCTTGCCACTGTCGTCGAAGCGCTCCTTGTGCGACCCGGTATAACGGGAGGCGTCGGTCAGGCGGTCTACTGCCTTCGCCTTTGCCATTTTCTGATGGAAACAAATGAGGCTAAAGTCAGAGCTCCATCAAACAGACTTGTTGAGACAATCGTTCATCCTGTCCGATCATGTTTGAAGCTCTTCAAGGGAGACTGGATCTCAGCTTTTACACTGGAACGTCCTGGTACGTTTCTATGCAGATGACACACAGCTATAGCTACACCTTCTCATACAATTAAATATAATGACAAGATGTAATATATATGCATATATATACTGATATACGAGAGTGATCTCGTGGCAATCTTCTCCGGGTGTGTCTCCTTCAATGGAACAGGAGAATCTTGCATCTCAATCAGTTGTCCTTTTGGCTTTGTTGGCGTTAGTTAATGAAAACACATACGGTCATGATTTTTTCATCAAAAGAGACAAGATACAATATTACAAGACAAAGAAACTACAGTTAAAAGACATGATAAGAGACATGGCATCGCACCGTTACTCCCACGTTGGTGGGCTCTCTGCCTTCCACAAGCTTGTAGATGGACTCCAGCGCCTCCTCCTTACTTTGACCTTTGAACCTCTTCGGGGCCAAATCCTCCAAAGCTCTCTGGAACTCCTCATAGGTCACGACACGAGACGTCTTCTGTCTATGGAATGATCAGAGTTTGGGTTTTATTTCAATGGGTTAGGGGTTTTCGCTAAGGTAAGCAGATGCAGCTGGATACTCGACTCTGGACTCACTTGACTTTGGAGAAAACGATGTCCACGTCAGTGGCAGTGACGTTCTTCCCGTCGATTATTTTGCAGTCTTTGCAGAGTTTGGCCCAGTTCTTCCCGTTCAGCTCCTTCCCCGTGGCTTTCGTGTCTCCGTGGATGGCGAACTTCTTGAAAGACATCAGGAGCTGCTCCATGTCCGCGCTCTCTGCCATGATGGCAAAATCAAATCTGCAGGACTTTAAAATGAAACCAGTTAAAGAGCCCAACAAGCAAAGAGAAGACATTCCTTCATATCTGGTGGCGAAGAAGAGAAATTAAGCTTGCACCTCCATGGGGATTGGAGACAGATCTATGAACACCGTATAGTCCTAAAACACCCGAAACAGTCATCTTCAGCACCATGCTGACACACAAATTCACAACGAGAAAACAGTAGCACCAAGAGCCTCAAAACAACAACAGGAAGCACAAAACCAACACAAAACCAACACAAAGAGAATCAAGCTAGCAGAAAACAACTACAAAACACTGATTAATATTTGTGACTGTACGTAACATTTCAAACCGTCATCTGTGCAGCAGCTACAGGTTTGGTGTGCGTGTGCGAGTGTGTGTGTGTGTGTGCGAGTGTGTGTGTGTCTGTGTGTGTGTGCCTTGGGTGTGAGACATGACCTCACCCTGGGTTCTCAGTCTTGTGTGATTACACACACGTTGATGCAATCCCTAACAGTGGTTGTCATGGTAACGGAGTCCTGGGCATTTACTGTATTTCTCCATTAAGCTGTTTGAGTGATGTTCATGTGACCGACCAAGAGCGGAGCCAATCAGAGACAACCTGGGGAATGGCCGGGGGGGACTTAAGTGGGTATTGTAATTACTATTTACTATATTTCATTATCTGCACTACGAGTGCAGTACAGAACAACTAAAGCAGAGACAACTTTTGATTTACTCGTTTCACTAATCACTAATCTCTCATTTTAATTGAGTTTAACTGCAATTCTTCTTTCTTTCCGCTAAAAGAAGTTTAAAACACAGAGACTCCTACCTGTGTGTCTCTCAGGACCCGTTTCTCCTCTCAGGACCCGTTTCTCCTCTCAGGACCCGTCTCTCCTCTCAGGACCCGTTTCTCCTCTCAGGACCCGTTTCTCCTCTCAGGACCCGTCTCTCCTCTCAGGACCCGTTTCTCCTCTCAGGACCCGTCTCTCCTCTCAGGACCCGTTTCTCCTCTCAGGACCCGTCTCTCCTCTCAGGACCCGTTTCTCCTCTCAGGACCCGTCTCTCCTCTCAGGACCCGTCTCTCCTTTCAGCTCTTCTGGCCCTCAGCAGCGGTTGCTTGGGTTGAAATGAGCTCTGTAGCGCCGAGGAATTGTTGTCGTCTGTTTACACTGTTGCCACGGCGACGCCTCCTCCCACAATGGGGGAGGGCAATAAAAAACAAGGAAGGGAGAACAGCAGTGGAGGGGGGGAAGGCTGTCGGTCATCCTGCAGGTCCCAGAGCTGGAGGTCAGAGGTCCATGGGAACGTTTCAAAGAGGTTTGCACACAAACAAATCACTATAATAATAATTATGAACAGAAATACAACATAAGGAAAAGACTCCCACCAAGGACATGACTGTTAACTTTGCCCCCTCTGACTGTTGGAACCTCGGTGTGACACCTGACCCCCAACATCACAGCATCAACAGGATCCTGTAGGTCCACGCTCTACAACATCAGGAGAACACGACCCCTTCTCACTCAGAAGGAGGCGCAGGTACTGATCCAGGCTCTTGTCATCTCCTGGACTATTGTAACTGTCTCCTGGCGGGTCTCCCTGCTCCATTCCACCTCTGCAGCTCATCCAGAATGCAGCAGCTCCACTGGTCTTCAACCTTAAGTTCTCCCACACTACTCCACTCCTCCTCTCTTCACTGGTTACCAGTGGCTGCCTCATCCAGTTCAAAGCACTGGTTCTCACGTAGCATGCTGTGAATGGATGGGGTCCAGTCTCCATCCAGGACCTGGTGAAACCCTCCATCCCAACATCAAGCTGCTTGTTCCTCACTGAGAGCTAAACACTGGACTAGATCTCCACTCTTTGCTGTCCTGCTGCTAGATAGTGGAAGGAGGTCTGTGATGACATCAGGACCACAGAGAGCCTTCACATCTTCACACTAAAGACTAACACACTGTAGACCTTAAACTGGACTTATGATGGATCTGATCTAGAACAAGTTTTAAAACGGATTTATAAAACAAAACAACCACACAACCACAAAATTTCCTGCAAAAACAAAAATATGCAACATCAAAGAGACACAGAACCACCACAAAGAGACACATGGACCGACTAACGCTGTCAGACCGGTTCCCCTGAGGAACACTGGGGTTTGTTGACACTTTCTTGTTGGGAGGAGACAGGAAGTTCTTCAACGTTGGAGTCAGCAAAAGCAAAAGTTTCTCTAGCTGTGTTTTTTACTGTCTCTGTACTTTTGTGTCTACTTTACTTTGCAACAGTACTTTACTTTTGTCACAGTTTGGGTTTACTTCCTCTTTTATTTTGTAGTTTTCATGCCTCTTGTGTTCCTGGGTCAACTTCACTTCCTGCCTTGTCCTGTCTTCCTGTGATTGTCTGCAGTGTCCATGAGTGTTTCCACCTGTGTCCACTCCCCTGTGTATTTAAGCCTGTGTCGGTGTCTCAGCATGTGGCAGCCTGTCGGTCCTGGTCCCTCGTCTGTGGTTGTTAATTTGAAGTGGACATTTAAAGTCTTGTTTGTTGAGAAGTCTGCGTTCCTTCCTCGGTCTACACCGTCCATAACAACTTTGTCTCTTTCGTCGGTTCATTCCTGAGTTTTTTTCTGTTTATTTGCTGTGCTTCTATTCTACATTTGTTCCATGTTTCTTTCATAGGTTTCTTTTCAACTTGTCGGTCTGTGTTCCAGTCCCTCGTGGATGCTGCACAAGCAGCACTTACTACAACCAACCATGTGTTTTCAAAGCGATAATTGGGGGCGTGTCTCTAGGAAGATCTTTTTTGTCTCATTCATTTGGATCATCTGTTTTTTTGCCTTAATACACAGAAGGAGTTGACTTCATGTTGGGTTATATCAGCAGGAAGATGCTGTGTGTGTGGAGTCACATGTTGTTCTGGGTGGGAGTGTTTCCAGAGACGTGGTGAGTCACATGGCCTCTGTCCCATTTTTATTGAATTATATTTTCTGCATATGAGGTTGAGAATTCATTGACTGTTGAACAGATGTGGGACAGGAAGTGATGTCATGTCTTTGACAGGTGAAACGTCAGTTAGTCTCCGTCCAGCCAGGAATCAGGAGCATTTATTGCCAAATTTGTTAGACAAATAAAACAGAAGGTCTAGAGCACAGTGTGGAGGATTACATCCAAGGTCGCTTCTGACGGACGAGAGGCTGCTTGTGTCGATTAGTTTTGCACAACCCCCCCCCCCCCCCCCCCCCCCCGCTTTCAGAAGAAGAACTCATTGAGCTCGTCTGCCAGGCGGAGGTCATTCATGGAGTGGGGGGGTTTCGGCTTGTAGTTTGAGGTGTTTAAAGCCTCTCCAAACCGAAGCAGAGTCGTTAGCTGAGAACTGATGTTGGAGTCTCTCAGAGTACAGTCGTTTAGCGTCTCACCGCCTTGATGAACCTGTATTTAGACTCTGTGTACAGGTCTTTGTCCCCACTCCTAAATGCCTGATCCTTCTGCAGACGTAGTTTCCTGAGTTCCGCTGTGAACCAGGGTTTGTCGTTGTTATAACTCACCCTGGTGCATGATGGGACACAGCTGTCCTCGCAGAAGCCGATGTAGGAAGTTACAGCCTCTGTGAACTCATCCAGTTTGTCAGAAGCTTCCTGAAAACCTCCCAGTCTGCAGTCCAAACACACCCGAAGATCCTCTAGTGCCTCGCTGGTCCACTTCTTGGATTCCCTCACCACAGGTTTACAGAGCTTTAGTTTCTGCCTGTATGCAGGAATCAGGTGGACCATGAGTGTTATTGGATCAGCTGGAGTTCGGTATCGATCCCTAAAGCCACGTCTCCGTGAAGCAGAAGACGGAGGATGCACAGAAGATTCGGTGTCTGTCCAGTTCGTTGCAGTGAGCGCATGTTGGACAGCGAGATGCCCGGCAGCGGCGTAGGATGGCTGCATTCTGTGCAGTGACCAGCAGGGGGCGACTCATCTGGGAGCCGCAAGGTTGGTGGTTTGAATCCCGGCTGCCCCATGTGCCATGTCTAAATGTCCCTGAGCAAGACACCTGACCCCTAACTGCTCCCCAGGCAAGATGTAACGCATGGGTTATAATGCAATGTAAGTCGCTTTGGATAAAAGCATCAGCTAAATAACATGTAATGTAAATAAGGCATAAAGCAGGGGATGCTTTAGGGCGGGGCTACACGCTGATTGACAGGTCGACACCACAGTGACCTCATGTCACGGTGTTAGCGTGTTGACATGCACATGTTTTGATTGTGATGCAGCATTGAGTTACAGCTCAAACCGGTCAGTAGAAATCAGAAAGAGATTGTTGTTCTTTCAGTTCACCAACAAAGACTGTGTGTGTGTGTGTGTGTGTCTCTCAGGAGGGGGGGTGTGCGACATACTTCTTATTGCCACTCCTATTTCATCAACGCTGTTATGATGTTGTCGGGGCTCGTTGCCGAGGGAACCACTCCTCTCATCACACCATCAGTGGGATGGTGACAGGCAACACAAAAACACACACACACATTTAAATGATCAGACTGATCTGCTAAATAAAAGCCTGACCTGATCACTGGTCTGCATCAAGAGCTAGTCTGCACCAGCTGATGATGTCATCACCGGAGCTTTAATTAATGCGACCGATTGCTACGGAAAGAGCTCTCTGGGGAGCACTGATCTGGGGCTTTTATTGTGAAGGATTCAACTGAAGGCGGAGAGGAGGAAAAGGGCTCTACGGGAGTGTGTGAAAAGTAATTACAGTTCCACTACGGAGCCCTGTGTTATTATTTTATTGGTATTATTAAGAATATCACTTTAACCTAATGGTCTCTTTGATTTGAACCCATCTGTGAGCCTCATGTTGCTCCCTTACCTACAGCAAACACCTTAAACAGACTGTACCCCCTATATAAATACTCTCCAGACCACAACATGTGGATCCTTCCGCCACGGAAAATAGTCCCAGACAAAATGAGTTTGATAAAAGCTTCAGTGGATCCTCGATGATCCGACCCTAAAAAGGGACAAACTGATTATTGAAAGGTTTTCAGTCCTTAATTGTTAAATAAATCAAATGTCCCAAAAGCTGTAAAAGTAAACCAACATCCTGTTGGTGAACAAAGACCAAGTTCAAGGTCATTTTAGCTGGTTAGCTTAGTTTAGCATAAGGACTGAAATGAAGGGGGAACAACAGCCCCACATCCAGCAGCCTTTATGCTAAGCTAACATAACCAGCTGTGGCTTCATATCAACTGACCGCTTTCACTGAGCCAGAAAACAAAGGATCCAGTAACTGTTGGACTGTTCCTTTAAGGGGGGGGCGGGGGGCTGATAGGCTTCACAGTAAGGCCTACTGGTGCGTTATTGGCTGAGAAGTGGTAACTTTTGAGTTACAGTGTTGCGAAAAGGCTTTTTTAATTTAAATGAGTTAAATAAACGAGTAGTGGTGAGTGACAGGTGATAGCAGGACTCTCCAACACACTCTGTGTGAGGGTGGGTTCTGCACACAAACACACACAACAGTTTCTGGTACATAAGTTAAGGTTTACAGGTTCAGTTTAACTTCATTTATAAAGGTTGTGCACCAACATTAACTCAGCTTTGGCTTTCATGATTAAAAAGTCATCATCAAAAACGAATTGATAGTCAAGAGATACAAAATCAAGTCTGTAGAATTAAATAAGGGTGGTTGTGCATGGTTGGGAGGAGAGCTCAGTGAGATCCGATTGTTCACAGCCCTATCCAGGGGGCGCCTGAACCCAGTGACACCCGAGGCCCGGGCCTGGACCCCAGAGTGAGGTCGCCCTGCCGGGGGTCAGCGGCCTCTCCGCTGGCCCGGCTGACGAACACCACGGGCGGCTGGGTGGGGGCCATCTCAAACCGCAGCTCTGCGACGCTCTTGTGGGCTCGGGAGGAGGAGGCGGGGGCCTTTCTCTTAGTCCTGGGCAGGGGGGACGGGAGGGGGAACGCAGGGACGACCCGGTGGGAAGATGAGGAGGCCTCTCTGGCAGCAGCGGAGGACGAAGAACCCAGTTTGGCCAAAGCCACGGGAATCTCCTCCAGAGACTCGGCCGAGTCCGAGTGGTACTCGGCGGGGGGGGCGGCAGCCTGGACCAGCCCCGAGGCGGGGACCAGGGGGGGCAGGGAAGACCTCAGAGGGAATGCGGCGAAAGGAAGCCGCTGACCTAGGGACCCAGCCGACACGCCGCTAGGCTCTGATAACACAAAAAAAGAAGCGTCAGATATCAACGTACCGTCATCGTAACTGCCCCCCTCCCTGTGGAACGCCCCCCCCCCAAACTCCCCCGTGACCGCACTGACCGCTCAGCCTTCCAAACCGCTTTTAATGAATGACAGTGTGTTATGACGGTGTGTTTGGTTTCAAGCAGGACCTGCTGTGTGCGGGTTGTGTGCTCGTCCCCTCGTCCTGTCTTACAGGTCCATGGTAGGAAAAGCCTGTCAGCGCAGCTAGGAGCACCACATGGAGAACCACTAGAAGTACCACTAGAAGCCACTGGGAGCACCACTGGGAGCACCTGGCCAGTCTCATTTGAGACCCGCCCGCTCCAGTCCTCGTTCTTCTTTTGGGTCCCAGGAGGCAGGTCGTGACAGTGTTCTTTATTTGCTTGGTTTTATTTATTTGTTGCTTAGCTTTTAGGATATTTTAAAATGTTCTGTAAAATGAAACCACTATATAAAATACATTATTATTATTATTATTATCGTACTTGTCAATGTTCTGGTCAATATACCAGTTACTACACTCAACCAGTATAATATTGTCATAAATAGTTTTCTCCGTTGTGGTTTCAGGGGGCAGTAAGGCAGCATTAATCTGGTGCCGGTCCTCACAAGGTGAGAAAGACAGGTGTGTGTGTGTGTGTACCGGGGGGCGGGGCTGAACCCGGACAGCGTCTTCTGGTGACCACTACTGGAACTTTACGAACCTTCTTCTTCTTCTTTTTCTGTGGAAGTACAAAGACGCACCCTCAGTGGCCAATAAGGAGACAACATTCATTCTTTCTTGTTCTTCTGAGTTTGTTTCTTTATGGTTGAAATGCACTTATTTAAGAGACTCTTTTATCCAAAGTGACCTAAAACAAGTGTGAACAAACACATTCACACAACGCTTCTCTAAAGTTTTACCTAAAGTGTGTTTTTACCTGTGTTCGTCTGTGTGTGTTTTCTTCTTCTTTCAGTTCAGCAGATGTTGTGGGCGGAGCCTCTTCCTCCATGACAGGACTGGACATGATCACACACACACACACAGTTTGGTTTAGATCATGTTAAATGAGTTTAGTGGGTGGAGTTATTTATGAGGACGCGCGCACACACACACACAAACACACACACACTTCTCACGGTACAGAACCAGAACCCCTTACTCTGCCTCCCCCTGCTTGGAGGCCGTGGTGGGGTCCTCCACCTCCAGCTGAGGGTTGGTGTAGCCCAGTGTGTCCGAGTAGTTTACGTCCTAAAAAGGGGCATGTTTGGATCAAGAGGAAGAGAGCTGGTAGTGTTAGTAGTCTAATGGCCACATTGTAACTTTACTTTGTGTTCATGTGTAATCTGTAAAATGTAGTTCTGGTGATAACGAATGAACCCAGATGTTTTCACATCTCTCCCATCTTCACTGTTACCTGGAAGGGCTGGAGCGAGGGTTCAGCCAGCGGCTTCTCCTTTCCCGGCTTCTCCAGGTCTCTGCCGTCCTGACGGTGGCGCTGACGCACAATGTACTCAAAAGTGCTGAGTCGGTTCCACACTGTGACACAGACACACACAGTAGAAAAGAGCAACTCATTAGAAAAGAAACATACTGAGGAGCCTACATAGGGTTTATTAGGTCTTCTAGCATAGGGAAGCACACACAGAGGGGTGTGTACGGTGGTCACAGGTGTGTGTGTGTGTGTGTCTCACTCAGGTAGAGATGGAAGCACAGTAGGTGGCAGAGCAGTACAGAGGACATCAGACCCAGAGCGATTGTGACGGCGGCAACGCCCGGAATCACCGCCGCCGCCGCCCGAACCGGAGCCACCGGCAGGAAGAGGAACCACACAGAGGTCTCATTCCTCTCTGACGCACACAAAGACACACAGACACACACAATATATTATGTATAGTAATCCTACATGCTTTCAAATCATTTTAGATCAATTAAAGATTATCTCGATAACATTTTTGATTCCAATCAACCTTCTTAGATCCAAATTCTCATGATGGATCAGAGGTCAGGGGCCAGAGGTCAGGTCTTACCCAGGAAGTGCTTGTCAGAGCGGAGCTTGGACGGGTCCAGAAAAAACTCAATGAAGACGTAGGAGGAGACGACCAGAACCAGAGAGACTCCCAACAGAGCTGAGACCACGCTGTGGAGGAACAGCCTGCAGGACACACAGAGTACACACTGTATACAGAGAGTACTACTGAGTACACTGAGTACACGTGAGTGCCCAGTCCTTTCACATTATGTTTATGGTGTACATGTGTATCTATGGAGACAACAACCATTTCATCATAATTATATCCAACATTGTTCACAACATGACGTCCTGTTAGTGGGTCAAAGAAAACAACAAGAACAAGAACAAGGGAAACAACCGAGTCAGAGGCAGAAGCAGCAGTAGAAACAGTAGAAGCAGAGAAAGACTTGCCTGTAGTTCCTGCTTCCCACACAGTTGTTGAGCCAGCGGCAGTGATGATCAAAGTCAGAAACACACTTGTTACAGGCGCTGCAGTGCTTAGACTTGGGACCTCTGGATCAATACACAGACACTGTGGATTAATACATGCACAGATATCCCCATCCATCACATGTGCTGTCAGGATCAATACACAACACTAGAACATTAGGGTTTGATTCTTTGGATGAAGACATCATCTGCAGATTCCTGTGAAGTACAACTAGACATGGTAGTACAAGTCTGACATAAGAAGTACCATTAGTGAAAGTAGTATTAGTAGTATTAGTGACAGGAGGAGTTGTAGTAGTACCATTAGTAAAAGAAGTCTCAATTGGTTTAATCTGACAGGACATAGTACTAGTACCGTTAGTATTACCATTAGTCACGGTAGTATTATAAGTCGCAGTAGTACTAGTATTGCTACCATTAGTAGTACGATTAGTCACTGTGGTACTAGTAGTAGTAACAGCAGTAGTACTATTGGTTGCTGCAGTACTGGTAATAATACAAACAGCAGTACTGCAACAAGTTGTTGTAGTACCAGTAGCGGTGCCAGATTATTATTATTAGTCGCTGTGGTACCAGTAGTAGTGCCGGATTAGGACTAGTAGTAGCTGTAGTACCGGTAGTAGTTCCTGGTTACTACTAGTAGTACCTGTAGTAGTGCCAGATTACTACTAGTAGTAGCTGTAGTAGTAGCCAAAGTATTTGCAGACTGCAGCTCTCGCTCTGACCCAGTTCCCGGCTCCTCCTGAGAGAAACCGGACCACTGACCTGGTTTCCAAACCCTTCATTATTTACACGGGGAGCTGCATTAAACATGGAGGCAGGAAGCAGCTGCACTTCTTAAAGGGCCGGCTCACTTCGCGGGACCAGTCCGGCCCTGATTGTTTGAAGGGGACGCTTTGATGGCCCCCGAGGGGGGGGGGGGGGGGTAAACACACCTGAGCCTTTGTCGTTAGCCGTGTTAGCTTCACTATCTGATTTAGCTGTAATATTTCAAACTGATTTAATGAATATTCAGGAAAACAGTTTTCACTTCTGCGGTTAGTTCTCAATAAATATGAACCCTTTTGATTATTTAAAATGTTTCAAAGGATCACCTAGAAGACGAGGAATTGTTTCATCTTCAACTCACGTAGAAATGATGTCATGAAGACAAACTTCACAGATTATGTACTCTGATTATGTTACACTAGATTTTAAAGTTGTGGGTCGTCTCCATGATAGATTATTAAGGGTGTCCCATGAGCTTCACGGGATGGTGATGTTGTCCCTCTGCCCATCAGCGGGTTACTCACACATCCACCTGGCACAGGTAGCAGTGGCAGTTCTCGATGACATGGGCGTGTTTGGAGCGGTCGAACTCGGGCACCGGGCCCCGGTGGCTCTTGGTTCTGACGTTACGGTCGGCCGGGTCCACAGACACGGCCATCACGTGGACGCACATGTGGCAGACGAAGGTGACCCCAGTACACTGAAGCAGCATTAGGACACAAACACGGTGGAGCTGGACTATTAACACCCCCTACACATATCCAATAAGCACGATCACTAGCTAACCGCGGATGAAAGGATACTATGTAGCCGGCGGGGATCCAGTGGGGGGGCAGCAGCGGAACAAACACGCCAAAACCAGTGACGGCAAAGTAGAGATAGAGCAGCCAGGCCAGCAGCTGGAAAGGGTGGGGGGGCCAGCTCCACCCGTTGGTCCTGGAGCAGAGCGGCGCCTCGGCCCGGTGGGGCCCATCCTCACCCACCGGCGCCGTGCGGTTGGGGTTCCTGCTGCACACATCCATCTTGCACTGAGGCCCCCTCATCAGGTTTGAGAACATATCAATACATTGTTAGTGTTTATCGATAGAAAAGCACGATTGCTTTTAGCATTATTCATGTAAATGTGGAAAGATGTCACAAAAGTAAAGAGCCGTTAAAAGTAGAATATTGTAGCAACTCTCGCTAATGAGGCTCTGGACAACATGCTTTTCTGAGGATTTTATTATGAAAAAACACAAACTCCACAATGCTCCCTCAAACATCACAACAACACATTCCATGGGCGGCACGAAGATGATTGACATCCCATCTGAGCCCTTCACTGACCTCATAAACCTCGCTCACAGAATGTCAGTAATGGAAATACTAAGTAAAGCGTACAAGCCTACAGGACTACAATTCTGTCCTTAAGTACAATATTTGAGTGAATGTACCTCTTCACTTTGTACCAGTTGGAAATACTGCATTGATTATCACAATAGATTCAGCAGATCGATGCTTCTCCTTACTGGTCGGCAGGTTAATATGCGCAACACCTGCTGAATTATTGGTAATATGGACAAGAATCCACATGGAGGACAGTAGAGCATCTGCTGTGAAGGACTGACAGCACCGGACCCGGCCCCGGTTCTCACCTGATCAGCACCGGTAAAGTGACCCCCTGGTCCGCAGCATCTCGTCCCTGAGTCCGGGGCTTGACCCGCCACACACACCCCGGTCCAAAATGACCAAGGTGGATGGAACCTACTCGGGTCCGGCCACAGAGAGAGAAACAGAACCGGGTCAGACCGTCCCAGTACCGGCCGTTAACTCACGTCCATCCCGTGCTACACCCTGTAATTATCTCGCAGCTAACCGGCTTGTGGTCGCTATTAAGCGTGTAAAAGAATAGAAAAACGGGAGTAGCGTGCTAAGCTAGTCACTACGCTAGCCTCCGCACAGCCCTGCTAATTAGCTAACGTACTAAAAGACCCGTCAGCAAAGCGGGGACGGCGCGGATCAGACGGCGGGCCTTAATGACGTCTTGGAGTCTTTTTTTAATATTTAACAGTCGCTGAAGAGTCAACCGTAAACCTACTGGACAGTTAGCACGTTAGCACGTTAGCATGGCTGATAGGAGTACCACCTTCTCCCTATTCCAGCCACTGAACGCCGTTTCCCTGGTAACACTGCATGTCAGTTCCTATTGGTCATAGCTGAGCACGCCCACTCACCGCTATGTGGATGTCGTCAGAGGCGTAGGAACTGATCCGAGACCAGCCTCCTGCCGGGCCCTGCCCGCTGTGATGATGCTCGGAGTCCAGCAGGAGGCAGCACGCGCGCTCAAACGCAGACACTTACACATACGTGTTATGTCATGGTGATAGAGCAGCTTTTAAAGTCCAGAGGTCATACAAATACACACAGCTCTTAACCTATTGTGACGGCCTTCTGGTTTTTGAGCAGGGCCTGTGTGTGTGTGTGTGTGTGTGTGGCCCTTTGTCCTGTCTTGCAGGTCCATAGTGGCAGGAGCTCCTCAGCACCTGGCTGGTCTCCCCGTGGCATTAAGACCTCGTCCTTGTTTGTTTTGGGAGTCTCTCGATTTAGTCCGTGGGAGCTTTGTTTGGTTGGAAATAAATGACACGTGCCGTCTACCTCCCCCCGTTTCTCTATTGTCGAAAACCAAAGAATCTTAAAACATTTAAACATGAAAATGATGTGATAATTCCTGACTGGTCGGTAATGTTATGTATGCAAAACATATGACATATATTATATTATAATATGGGTGGATGAAATCCAGCGTTCTCATTGGTTGAGAGTCATTATTCAAATTTTAGAACCCATTGTGGCCCGCAAGTAAAAAAAGTTTGCCCCCCCCGCCTGCTATAGAGCCTAGGAGGGATATCTAATGGACAACCTAAGTACTGTAAGTAGACTTATTATGCATCTGTAGACACAACACAGAGGGTCCCTGGGCCTGAGAAGGGAAGAAAGGGAGTTTCATGTGCTGATTAAATGTGACTAAAACTAGACTGAAATGTAATTAGTTTTTTCGTCGACGAAAACTAGACTAAACCTAAGAAGGATTAAAATGACTAAATGTGACTAAAACTAACATGCATTTTTTTTTAAAAGACTAAATCAAAAATAGCTGCCAAAATAAACACTGCTCTGGACTGATGACATGTGACACACAACGTTTGGTGGCTGAAAGGCAGATTTTTACTTACTATTTATAATGTCACTGGTAACCGTGTTATTAAAGCAATAAAGTACTTGGCGCTGTACTTTATCTTAAATAATGTAACTGTTCAAGGGCCTAAAAACACCCTCGAACTGTTAGATTGTTGAAGACAAAGTACAGCCTTAAGTTGCTTTAATTAAATATAATTTAAGATAACATTGTATAATACAATGTAAAATAGCATAATATGAATAAAATAACATGATATAGTTCATTATCATAGTAAACATCACATGTCATTTAGCTGAGGCTTTTATACAAAGCAACTTACAATAATTACATTTTAACCGCAAGAAAACAAGAAAGAAGAAAGTGCAGTAGTTGCAGTTATGGTCGTTTTGTTGGTTCTGATGGTCTTGGGGGCTCTGGTTGTTCTGGTCGTTTTGGTCGTTTTGTTGGTTCTGGTGGTTTTGGGGGTGCTGGTGGTTCTGGTGGTTTTAGTCGTTTTGTTGATTCTGGTGGTTTTGGGGGTGCTGGTGGTTCTGGTGGTTTTAGTCGTTTTGTTGATTCTGGTGGTTTTGGGGGTGCTGGTGGTTCTGGTGGTTTTAGTCGTTTTGTTGATTCTGGTGGTTTTGGGGGTGCTGGTGGTTCTGGTGGTTTTAGTCGTTTTGTTGGTTCTGATGGTTTTGGGGGTTCTAGTGGTTCTGGTAGTTTTGGTCGTTTTGTTGGTTCTGGAGGTTTGGGGGGTTCTGGTGGTTTTGGTGGTTCCGGTAGTTTTGGTGGTTCTGATGGTTTTGGGGGTTATGGTGGTTCTGGTAGCTTTGTTGTTTCTGGAGGTTTTGGGGGTCCTGGTGGTTCTGTTGGTTCTGGTAGTTTTGGGGGTTCTGGTGTTTCTGGTAGTTTTGTTGGTTCTGGTGGTTTGGGGGGTTCTGGTGGTCTTGGCGTACAGCGCTCTACAGCCCCCCAGAGGAAAGGGGTCTCCTCTTTTCCTGACTCTAGAGATGTACTGGGACAGGATGGAGGGCAGGCTGAAGCCAAAGGTTCTCTCTGCTGACCTGATGGTTTGTTGTTATCTGGGGTCCTGTTTAGGGGTCCAACCACGGACTGGATGGTGGTGGAGTAGGATGTTGAACTTCCTGAGCTGGAGAGGGAAGTTAGACCCCTGCTGGGGCTTCCTCCTGATGGTGTCCATAGTGGAGGCCCACTTCCCACGAGATAGTGGACCAACCTGTCAAAAATATTCTGATCAAACATGTTGAGGTTGTTTAATATAAACCACATCTCACATCTCTACCAAAGATAGTTCAGAGCTCCAACATCGTGGGCCAAGTTCTGGATCATCTCACCACAATGTTGTATAATATGTATCTGTTCATCTTTTAAAACAGAAAAATGAGATCCCCTCACAACTTTATTGCTCCTCTAGCTGATGACATCACTGGGATCCCCCCACCATTAGCTAAATGAGCGTCCTCATTAGAAATTCTTCATTAGTGGAGACAAAAACCCAGAATGCCCTGCATGCCTCAAACTCCTCACCCACTCAGAGGCACACGATCACTCTGAGCAGCTTCTGTGATCGAAAATACGCCTCCATTCGTGACCAAAAGTCATGAATCCCATTTTCTACAGCCCAACATTGAGCTGTGACTCTCAGTGGACAGAACCTTTGACACAGCAGACCAACTTGTGGTTCTTAAAGTGAGTCAGAGACATGACTCACTTTTCCGACCCCCATGTGGCGACTGGTTCAGACCTCTGAAGGGCGACGTTGGGGTCCCAGCCTCCACTGGAGAGCTGCAGCCTGCGAGGTCATGGTGACCTGGGTGAGGACCAATCAGAGGCCCCGGGTAACCGTGTGAATCCGTGAGTGAGGGGGATCAGACGGGATGAGAACTTCTCACGCTTCACGACACGCCGGGTCGGCTCGGACAGCTTTTAGAAAAAACAAAAACTAATCTGCTCCAGAGACGTGAGCAGAGTCTAAAGTAATCTCCCTCCACTGAAATCACCTGAAGCCTTCTGGGTAATGAGTCCCATCAGCATGGTAGAGATGAAGAACTGTAGCTGCTGTCAGATCAGCTTTATCCTTGATCCCCTCTATACAGAACCTGCAAAGAAACACGTCCGCTATTGTAAAGAAACTACAGTCAAATAGTCAAGGAATAAAAAGAATATTGGATTTGGCTGAAAAATAATATATCAATTATTAATGAAAAATCAGATCTCACCCTCTTCCAAAAGCTCCAAAAGGTCCAGAGAAGTCAGAGCTTGTGAGTTCCTAGGATGATCAAACTCATTTTTAACCAACTTCAAGGTTAATTCTAAATCCACAGGAGCCCTGCGGTTGGATCTGGATTACTACAGAATCCACAGAGTCCACATGAACACATGAAGGCTGAACCAGAGGTTCTCTTTAACGAGGGAGCCTCCACATGTGAGCCTCGTCCTGGAGGATCCTGGATCAGGACACCTGGAGAACTCCTGCTTCCCCTCACACACACGCGCAGTTAATGTGAGGAATGCGGATGTTCCTGTGCAGACTCGTAGAAGGATCATGAACTAAGACGACACTACAACTGAACTTAGTCTTGCCCTATTTTAAAGCCCACTGAAGATTCTGCAGCTTGTGGTCTAACATGGACCCCCTTCTACCAAAACCACGTTGTCCTGTTGAATTGTGCCAGACCAGTGCAGGCAGAACACAAAATGTATCTTGATTTGGCCTATGAGGAACCCAACCGTTCTGTTAGCGGTAGCCGTTAGCGGTTAGCACGCACAACTGATTTGTGGGAGGAGCAGCAAGAACCTCCTGCTGGATCACAGTGAGTCCCTGAGGACGAGGGTCTGCTCTGGTTCAGGCAGAGACCTCATCCCCGAGCAGGCGATATGAGAACAATAATTACAGTCAGGGCCTTGTGTAGTAGTACTTTTCTCGCCCAGGCATATTTCTTTCGCAACTTACGCATAAAAGCATGGCGCGGTAAGTGCAAACAAAGCGCACTGAGCTAAAAGCGCAGACGTTGGCGGAAACTGAAAGAGGAAAAAACGATAACCATTTTATCCACTGGTCACGGGGAAAGTGGGAGTTTCCCATAAAGACATAGTAAGTGATGCGTAACGTGAGCCTAATTATGTATTCAAACCCGCCTGTGGAAGCGGGGCTGTTTTGTGGTAAAATCCTCTGCTCGTGTAAACCAGAATGTGGGTTTCCTCACATATGCCTCTTGGTGAAATGGCAGCAGTAATCCGAGGCGGACGGCGACATATAACAAGGAGACGCGCTGAGAGGATATTTGCCACCACGAACACACTTCTTCAGTTGAGTGAACACGACATCATTCCGCGTTACAGATGAAGCAGCAGTATTACAGTTACTGTAAGAAATCAAAGATGACGTTGCATCGTGGACTCAGCGTCCACATTCCATCCAGCAGGTGGTAAACTCCTCGCCACATTACAACTATTGGATCATTTCAAGCAGTCACAGCATCAGCAGTGGGAATATCGCAGTACACGCTTTGCTACAGCGCACTAGTCAATACTTTCCCCACCACTAATCATTGTCACTGAAATTTTGTTTTGGCTAATCAATGATAGAAAGAGAGAAGGAGGTCTGTTTGAATGTCGGTTAAATGCTCACAATGTGCAGTACAGTTGGCGGAAAAAGATGCTGGTTTGTAAATATGACGTAAGTATCACAGCGAGCACTATCTGCACGTTTGTCATGGCGCTGATAACGCTACATTTGCAAGTCTACATACATGAGGGCCAAGGACCTGAGCCAGACCCTCTGAGACCTAAATCATAGCATCTGAGACCTAAACCAGGCCATCTAAGATGTACATCAGCACTTCTGATATCTAAACTAGAAATTAAACCAACTCATATTTTAGTATCAAACAGAAACTGGACTGATGTAGTTTCTCTTGGTCCAGTGGAGACCAGGAGAGACCTCCCATTCCGTTTAGTTGGTCGGGTCCAAAGGACACAGTGTCCCTGATCCACACACACACACACAAACAGACACACACAATGACACACACTAATCCTTCCTGGCAGCTCGAACACTTTGGTCACATTCGCACGTAATTGACGAGAGAAAAGCAGCTTGTTCACACTGATTTGATTATCAGTATAGGACTGTGTGTGTGTGTGTGTCTGTGTCAGTGTGCTCCCATGAGTTCAGGGCTGCAGGGTCACCTTGTGTGGTGAGTGCTTGGAGTGATGGCAGACAGACCATTGATGATTGATTGAGCCTTTACATCTCCAAACTAAAGACACCTCTTCAGACTAAAACACTAACAAACTGTAGCACTTAAATTCTACTTATAATGGCTCTTATCTATAACAAGTCGGCCTATTTGATGAAATTGCACAATTTCTTGGTTCTTCTGTGTTTGTTTCCTTATGGTTAAAATGCACATATTGTAAGTGGATAAAAGCTTCAGCTAAATGACTGCTGGTGGGAGGAGTGGCAGAGGCTCAGGCCAACACACCTGCTCCCCATCAAGATCAACAACAGGATAAAGAGGAGGACCTGACATCTCATCCGCGCCGGATCGCTAAGTCGCATTTCTGCGTCGATAGGACAACTACTGAATAGTTTTTGGCTCTAACCTGGCTCTAATTCTCGTTTTTGATTCTGTTTTTGTTCTGTGCCCAGGACCACCACCCCCCGTTCCCGACCAGCTGGCCTCCTCACCCCTCATCTGATTTGTTTGAATAAATACCTGTTTTGGTTTGCCACCTTCAGTCTGAGTTTCCGGTCTGCTTTTGGGTCCCTTCCCGAACCCTGACAAATTTGTTTGTGTGCTTGTAGCTTGAGTGCGTCCCCATGAAGGCTGACCCACCTGATGTAGAACATGTATGAAAAGAGCATCCTAACATGGAACAGGGATGCAATGAGTCATCAGATATAACCACCATCCACGGGGAAAGCACCAGCGGTGGCTGGTCCATAGAGGGCAATGGGAGGTGGCACCACCTTGAACCTCAAAAAAATATGATGTATTTTTTAAGTAGTATTAAAAGTACATTTGAAATATAGTAAATATGTGTCACTTTGTGTTTTTGAAACATGGATTATATACCTAGCAATATTTGTGAATCAAGCTATCTGCTTAAATACTGCTTAAATAAATTTCCTGCACGTCCTCTCCGCTTGTCTCAGCTGGGCTCGGGCGTGTCCCAAAGGGGCGGGTCTAAGAAGCAGTCAGCCAATCACTGATGAAGTTAATAAGTGACATTATAAAACACATCGAGATTTGGGCCTGCCCTTCGGCGCCCCTCGTCAGAGCGAGTTTCCGACGTGCCGTTTAACAGAACAAGAGTGACCAGCGGCAGCGTCCTTCTGAGAAGACCCGACCTGAACTCCCTACGAGAGAAGAACTCTGGAGGTGAAACAGCTGGACCCAGATCAGCCTGAGCTCACAACCAGACCACGGAGCGCCGTGAAAGGGAAGACGCACATACGAGGCTTCTGTAGTGATGCTACACCTGGGATGTTTAGCTAGCTAGTTAGTTACATGCTCACGCTGTATATAACGTTGTCGTGTTAAAGTTAACATCAGGACCCAGCTGCCACGCACACAGGACGGTGGTGAGGACACACAACCAGGATGCAAAACTGGCACGTTTTATCCAAACTAATTCATTGTGTGAAGTTTTGTGGGGCTGACTAGGTCCATAGGTGCAGGAGGTGTCTCAATATATACATGTTCTAATAGATTCTATATACATATAAAAATATTTGTATATAAAAACTGTAAAGAACAACAAATTTAGGGAATAAGCAAAGCTAGTAACATTGGTTTATAATGACAGGAATTGATAATTGATAGTAAGAGTGAAAAAAGGCAGTCTTGAAGTCTTCTTTATATAAGAGTTGAAGGACACATCCTGGTCGAAGAGAACTCCAAGATTTCTGACGGTGCTGTTGGATACCAGAGCAATTCCATCCATAGAGACTGTATCACGTGACAGCTGACTTCGAAGGCGCTCTGGGCCTATCATGATAACTTCTGTTTTGTCTGAGTTAAGCATCAGGAAGTTGCAGGTCATCCAGGTTTTGATGTCTCCAAGACATTCTTGAAGTCCAACTTCAAGTCACGTGGCTTGATTGACAGATACAGTGAGTATGTTTTTTCTCTCCATGCATGCATTTATGGTTTTATTAAATCACGGATCAGGGACGTAGAACCTTACACTTTTGTGTTTCCTTTTCCGTCTCTGAGGAAGACGAGCTGGTTCTCAGACTGAGGACAGAAGACGTCAAAAGAGCAGGTTGGTTGATGTTTTTTGGGGATATTTTATTTTGCTTCTTAAAGGACAGGACATGTTAAATAGTCATAAAGAAATAATCCAAACTAAAAAGCAAATGATCTAACTACTACCTCTTCTTTGTTGTTTGGATCGCTGGCTGGTGGACATGACCCTGCTGTCAGGTTTGTGTATTTAAAGCCTTATTACTCCGAAGCCCAAGCTGTGATCAAAGCTAGGTGTTGATGAGGGGCAGCACCTGATGGGCTTTGTCCTCGTTCAGGTCAGACTGTGTTTTGGAAAGGTTTACTTCAATCCTGCTAAAGCTGTCTCCCATCTTAGTGCGCCTCGGCTTGAGTTACTCCTGCCAACCTGTTTATCGGCTCAGCCATGGGAGGTAGTATCTGCACTGCGGTCCAGAACAACAACGCTTCTTTATGTAATGGCCTTTAATCCAAACCCTGTTTGGGAACTGAGATTATCCACAGAGTTCATCAGATGGAACACAGAACATAACTCAATGAAGTAATTCCAACTTCTGTAAATCTCTATGTTTACATTCTGTGTGCCAACAGAGTACAAAACCGGATGAGACAAAGGTAAGCAAGGACCCAACTAAAGATCTACAATGAATCCACAATGGAGAACCAGAAGAACCATGAGTTGAGAGTAGATTCCTGGTCAACTGGATTGTGTGAGAAGTGAAACTCCTTCAATGTTTGTGTTTGTTTCACTTTGTCACAAACGGCAACCACGAGCCCAGAAGGGATTTAGGGGATTTGTGGTCACAACTACACCAACAACAACAGGAAGTGTTTAACAGCACTCGCCCACAGGCCAACCCAATGACATAACTGCTCCTTCCTGCTGGAGGACGGCTTCTCCGCTGAACTTTGACCTTCTGAATCCACGACTGGTGGAAACACTGGACGTGTCGCTTGGGGGCGAGTAAATGGTCATCAGAGGCTTTAAGGCTCATCTGTTGATTATTTGACAGATTCCTGTGTTTACTTTGTGTGTGTGAGACAGGAGGGTCTGATCCCTCAGGGAAGACACCACAACACAAAGATCGCTTTGTGTTGGCGCTCACTTAACCCTCATTAGCTCGTTAAGTCTTAACGAGATGATGCAGCAGCAACAACACAACAGGGGTTCCTCCTGAGGATTAACGAAGCGCCTCAGGATAGACTTCACGCCTACTCCATGAGGCTCACAGGAGTTCTCGGCTCCGATGTCAAAGACAAGAAGGATACGTTACACTTGTGATGAAAAGATTTAAGGCAAACATGTATGAAGCAAGGATGAGAGGATGAACATGTGTCCTCTTCATCAATTCAATTGATTTCATTTGGTTACACATTATCCTCAGAGGGCTTTACAGTATGTACACATGTGACATCCTCTGTCCCAAAACCGTCACATCAGCTCAGGAACAACTCCCCAAAACATGAAAACCCTTCAATGTGGAAAAGGGGAAGAAACCTTGGGGAGAAGGTCAGAGGACCAGGGTCCAGACGGACCTAAGATCTACGGAGACCTGCTAGGCGAGAAAACACAAACAATTCCCAGGAAAGAAGCTGAATTAGTGATGTACATTAATGGAATGTGGATTATTGTAGAAGGAGAGAGTGAGAGAGGAAGGTCAACTACATCAAAGGACACACTGCTATCACCAGATAGTGCTGACGAAGCTCTCGGCCCTCCGAGTCTGCAGTGACTTTGTGATGGAAGCAAGTGATTCAAACCTCTAATAGACGCAATCATGGACACAGCAGACAATCACAGCGGAAGACAGGACAAGGCAGGAAGTGAAGTTAACCCAGGGACACGAGAGACATGAAAACTACAAAGTAAAACCGTTTGGGCCTGTAACGACCACCAAAACTCTTTTGCAATATCTGAACCATGAGAGACTGTAGGCACAGGCTCCTGATCTGATCCGGGATCAGCAGGACATGGGTTCACATTGTTATGTTATTTATTGTTTGTGTTGTTTACCGGTGATCATTGAAGCGTCAGCGTGTCTACCAGGTCTGTGTCCTCGCAGGAGGTCCTCGTGTCACGCCATCCTCTAATGAGACCCCAAACACGACTGACCGCAGAGCAGCGCCACCCCCCCGTTCACACGTTCACCCAAATCATGTCCAAAACCAGGTCAGAGTGTTCACATCCGGACCGGTCTCCTCTCCCCACACAGAGCTGCTCTTCCACTTGAGGAGCTGAGAATCGAACCCCCGACCCTGTGATGGTGTGTTTATGATCAGGCCATTTCACATTAAAAGTATTATTTGACAAAGATGTGCACTATTAATGCTTATTAATGATAAAGTAAGATCCAACGTAAAGGCTCCAGTGGAAATGAAAATACATTGTTGGAACAAACGTAGTTTGTGAAGAGAGGTTTTAACATTCATATTATTACAAAATCCTTTAAAAAGCATGTGTTTACTAGAATGATACCGCACTTCCAAAGGTGGAATCGTAAAGTGTTGTTATTATTTGCCTGGAGTCTTCACTGTCTTCACTTCCTGTCCTTTATTTGTCTCTGTGGAACTGTTATCAGGGCTGGATTGGAAGTGTTTCTTCTCAGGAAGGTTCCTCACTGAGTGAAATGAAGTAGTAAGTGGTGCCATGATTAGAGCTGTTCTATTCTCTAATGCTAAGGAATGCTAAGCCTCAATGCTTTCTTACTTCCATTGGAGCATCCTTTACCAAAGGAAAGGAGATGATTCCGTTTCACAATAATTAAGTAGTGACGTATCATTGGACCCGTTTACGAGAAAAAGTGATCATGACGTAGAAACACAGATCATGTGAGTAACCGTTAGCGTGACTCATGTATGTTAATGAAGAGTCACGTTGAAGCTGTTTGGTTGTGTCGTGCCTCACACTGTAACGACACATGAAGGCATCTTAGAGGCTTCTTTGGGACGTCACCAACATGTGTCTCCTCCATCACAACTAGGCAGCTCAGTGGAAGTGGAGTCCATCACTAAACACCGCCTTGTCCTTTCCTAACTCCTCATCAACTCTACGAACCATCTTACCTTGACCCCCTAACGTTTTCCACAGAGGTCATCAAAGTAATATATTTCAGAAGGTCATTTTTTGAACAACCTTGAATCCAACCTTCTCTGTCCTGAGGAGCTTTGTCTCACCATCAGGAAATGGAGAGCAGCTGGAAAGGCAGGTGTTGTGTTCGGGTACCAGCAGGAAGTACGACTGCTGGTACCTTCTGGCAACTAGAGATGTGGAGACATCCATGTCTCTCAAGTTAGCATCAAGCTAACTGATGGGCGTTGTGGCCGTGGCCCCCCACAGCAGAGGACGAGTTATGTGTGTGTCTGTGTGTGTGTTTGTTCTTCAGGACCATGAATGCTGTGGTTGTGTCTATCTTTGGCGACATATTTTCCCTCCGAGGTAGAAAACCCTGATGCGGATTCTCGTGCTTCGACCACATGACGAACAGATTGGACTGAAACTGAGACTCTGTTGTTTCATCTGAAGCCACCTCCACCCTGCAGGAGACCAGTTACCCTGCATGTGGGTCCCACATGTCCACACGAGACAACCGTCTCCGACACGGAACATGAAACAGAGATAAGAGAGCGATCGAACAGGAGGAGGATAAAGAAGAGGAGGAGGTGGAACATAAGGAGGAGGAGGAGGAGGAGAAAGGGGAGGATGAACATGAGGAACTTAAGAAGGAGGAGGAGGAATATGATCATAAAGAGGAGGAAGGTGAGGAGGAAGATGGGTGGAGGAACAAAAGGAGGAGGAGGAACATAAGGAGGAGGAAGATGAAGATGGAACATAATGTGGAGCAGGAAGAAGGTGAGGAACATAAGGAAGAGGATACGGAGGATGAGGAGGCGGAGGAATAGGAGGAGGAGGAAGTGGAAGATGAGGTGGAGGAACACAAGAAGGAGGAGGAGGATGAAGAACATATGGAGGAGGAAGATGAGGTACATATGGAAGAGGAGGAGGAGGAGGAGGAGAAAGATGAACATGAGGAACTTTAGGAGGAGGACGAATATTAAGATAAGAAACATAAAGAGGAGGAGGAAGATGAAGAAGAATAGAAAGAAGGTGACAACAATGAGGATGATTATAAAGACACTGAAAAACACACACACACACACACACATGAACACACACTTCTTTGCATCAGAAGCAGTGGTGTTGTTGAGGAAGAAAAGTCATGTGACACTGCACAGCACTCAGGCAGCGATGCCTTGCTCATGAGCACCAAACACCTGCACTTGTTTCAGGTGAATGTTTGGAGGTCAACCATAAACTCTTCCTCGGCCATCTCCTCTTCCTCCTCTTCATCCAGGTTCAACAAGTTGGAGCCGCACACAGCCTTCATGCTAAGCTTAGCTAACCAGCTGATGAGCACAACCTGAACATCTCTGGCAAGGACGGTGAGGACTACTTCCAGCGGCGGATGGATCCGCAACCTGGATGTGAGTGACGGGCCGATAACGAGCTACACGATGTCCTCGTCGCGTGTGACCATGAAATCCGCTTTATCTGATGTCCTCGCAGCAGACGTCCGAGTCCTGGGGGGTGGGCCACTGTCCTGGTGCCCAGGGCCGATGGGAACTCGTCCATCACGGTCCGTCTTTAAATCAAATGTTGGTATGATGGTAATTCGTGGGTTGAGATTATACAATAAATAAGATTAGAATGTAATGTAAACAGTCTTATATTCTTAAGTCTGTTTACGAATGTGTTGCAGAGGTTTTGATCATTAGTGTGACTGTGAGTGTGTGTGTGTGTGTGTGTGTGTTCATTCGTGTGTGACTTCATGTGTGTGTGAAAAAACTTTACAATGTTTACTGAGGGAATAAATCAAGAGAGAAGTAGAGTCATGTTTTGATTGACGTCTATGAGACCAGAGGAGTCGCCCCCTGCTGGTCACTACACAGAAGTAGAGTCATTTCCTCATAGACGTCTATGGGAGCAGAGGAGTCGCCCCCTGCTGGTCACTACACAGAAGTAGAGTCATTTCCTCATAGACGTCTATGGGAGCAGAGGAGTCGCCCCCTGCTGGTCACTACACAGAAGTAGAGTCATTTCCTCATAGACGTCTATGGGAGCAGAGGAGTCGCCCCCTGCTGGTCACTGCACAGAAGTAGAGTCATTTCCTCATAGACGTCTATGGGAGCAGAGGAGTCGCCCCCTGCTGGTCACTACACAGAAGTAGAGTCATTTCCTCATAGACGTCTATGGGAGCAGAGGAGTCGCCCCCTGCTGGTCACTACACAGAAGTAGAGTCATTTCCTCATAGACGTCTATGGGAGCAGAGGAGTCGCCCCCTGCTGGTCACTACACAGAAGTAGAGTCATTTCCTCATAGACGTCTATGGGAGCAGAGGAGTCGCCCCCTGCTGGTCACTACACAGAAGTAGAGTCATTTCCTCATAGACGTCTATGGGAGCAAAGGAGTCGCCCCCTGCTTGTCACTACACAGAAGTAGAGTCATTTCCTCATAGACGTCTATGGGAGCAGAGGAGTCGCCCCCTGCTGGTCACTACACAGAAGTAGAGTCATTTCCTCATAGACGTCTATGGGAGCAAAGGAGTCGCCCCCTGCTGGTCACTACACAGAAGTAGAGTAATTTCCTCATAGACGTCTATGGGAGCAGAGGAGTCGCCCCCTGCTGGTCACTACACAGAAGTAGAGTCATTTTCTCATAGACGTCTATGGGAGCAGAGGAGTCGCCCCCTGCTGGTCACTACACAGAATTACACTTTAACAAAAGAAGCTTTGGACTCTCTTTGAAGAACCGGAGGTCGAAGAAAGAAGCAGCAGAGCATGACTTTGTGGCAGAGAGACTCACCGGCTGTCCTCCCTGACGGGGAGACGGGGTTAAAGAGCATTTCCTTGACAGAGACACGGAGCAGCTCTCTCAGCTGTTCAAGGTTACAGATAAACAGATTTAATCTTTTATTGGGCATCAACCTCACGGCCAAAGGAATCCTTCTGGCAGGCTGATCAGCAACAACCCTCAATCCACTCGTGTGCCAAGGAGTTGTAGTTTGTTTGATAACTTTAACTGTGTGTATGTGTGTGTGTGTTGGGGGAGAGGGGGGGGGATTAGATGCAGGGCTGCAGCCTGTAGTCCCTCCCCCCTGCAGCTCTCCTCTATATATACACCAAGAAAGACGGAGAGGACAAGACTCCAAGAGAGGAACCATTTCTCCCTCCTGTGTTGCAATCTGAGGAGGCAGACAGACAAGAGACAGACAGAGAGACCAACAGGTAACCCAGGTGCCTTGTATCTCCTCGATGATGGACGACTACACCTTCCCCTTCTGGATATACCTGGGCGTCCTGGCTGTGTTTGTGGGCGGCGCCATGAAGCGGCTCCTGGCGTCCCACCTGGGCGCCGCCCCCCCCCTGGTGGCGTGGCTGGGGGCCACGGTGCTGGCGGAGCGCCTGTGGTCCATCTGCTTGCCGGCCGCTCTGCTGCTGGCGCTGCTGGGCCTCGCCTGCTGCCTCTACTCCGCCACCAAGCCCGGGCCGGCTCCGCCCGGCGCCGCCCTGCCAGCCCACGGAAAGGCCGTCCTTATCACAGGTAGGAGGAGGCCCCGCCCACTCTCTCGGGCGTTGGGGGGAGTCGATGTAGACTGGTCTTGTGTTTGTTTGTTGTCGCTGTCTGAGGGCGTGAAAGAGGAGAGAAAAGAATGTCCTCTCACGTCTCGCTTTAAACTTCAGTGTCTCCGCAAGAAGACGAAAGGTTCCATCCCACTTGGTGTGAGACAAGGACCGGCTCATTGAACCCGCTCCAAGTCCACCGTACCACGGGGCTGATCTGAGTGTGTGATCACACAGGGGGAGGGGGGGGGGGGACTCCCCTTCACAATAAGAGAGGAGACCGCTGGCAGAACGATCGCAGCGTAGTGACCAACTTTCTGTTATCCGACTGCACTGTGTGTGTGTGTGTCTGCTGTCACTGTGTGTGTGTGTGTGTGTGTGTGTATCTGCTGTCACTGTGTGCGTGTGTCTGCTGTCACTGTGTGTGTGTATCTGCTGTCACTGTGTGTGTGTGTCTGCTGTCACTGTGTGTGTGTGTCTGCTGTCACTGTGTGTGTGTGTCTGCTGTGTGTGTGTGTGTGTGTGTATCTGCAGTCTGTGTGTGTGTGTGTGTGTGTATCTGCTGTTACTGTGTGTGTGTGTGTGTGTCACTGTGTGTGTGTCAGTGTGTGTGTGTGTGTGTGTTTCGGTTAATGAGATAATCGCGTCGAGTGGCTCGGCCTCATAACCTAAGGTAACCTGAGAGGCGGAGTCTGTCTCTGTCACCATGGAGACGGCCGTTGTTCTTTTACCTGGTGGTTCAGTTCAAATCACGTATGCAAATATTTGGCATTTTGGATAAAATCCAAATAGCAGCAAGTCTTTCATTGAACTCCCAGAACCCATTGGATGGTCGGTTTCATCACTTTCATGATGAACAGAAGGCTTCACTTCATCTTTAATGTGGAACAAAGTTTCACACTCATTTGTAAACAATAATAATAATAATCCACCATTTAAATCCATGCTATAAATCACAATAAAATTCTTATGTTGGTTCACAGAAAGAGGCCAAATGGACTTTCATTTTGAAGAAGCCCTGAGTTTAAAAGTCAACTTTAACCATATATTAGCATATCTAACAGATATAAATATTTCATAGTTATGTCAATAAAAGGTCAAAGTATTGTAATGCTACATTGCTAACAAACATTAGCGTGGTTCCACTGAAGTTTGTCACTGTAGACTCCAGTCCTGATCCACATCACAGGCCGACCTGGTGTGTAAGGACCTTTGCAGGTGGGGGTCATAGATGGACTCAGGAAGTAGAGGCTCCGTCACCTTGTGGCCCCAAAGGGCAGGTGTGGAGCACTGAAAGTACAAGCTACAATTTTATCTAAAATATCTACCTGCTCAGCATCCAACAAGTACAGTTCCCATGGGCCTTTGCGGGATCAGCTCCTCTCGGGTTCATGTAAATGAACACTGAAGGACTTTGGACCAAGGTGTGGTTCTGGCCTCCCAAGCAGCAAGGAGATCTGGGTCACACAAACATCTCCAATCAGGTTGACACACTGCTGAGTGAAGATAAGCGAGTTTGAGGATATAATACTTTAACACTGTAATAAACCTTTTGTCATGTTTAACCAGCTCCTCTGAGAAAACTCAAAGCCCAACTAATGAACACTTGGATCATCGATCACGCTCCTGATAAGCTTCTGATTGATTCATCAGTTTCTTCAAATGATGTCTGTGTGCAGAAGATCCAGTATAATATTCATGCTTTTTCCTCAGTATCTTTCACATGGAAGTGATCAAAACTGTTGTTGGTAAATCTTACAAATTGCTGATTTACAGTTCTAGAATGAATACATCCACAGTCAATCAATTCTAATTCCTTTCAGTATCTGTTACAACTGATGATGAATCCCAAGACTTCTTAGAGAGCTTTGTTGGTTATAATAAGAAGTCATAACTCGTCCAAAGCATAAGTCAACCCCGTCCTACTGGCCACTTCTACTGGTCCGTCAAGCTGGTCTTTCCTACTGGTCGTTCCCACTGGTCCGTCCAAAGAGCGAAGCATCAGGTCCAATTACAGTCTGGACGGCGTCCCGCTCGTGAGAGCTGAAGTGAAGCTGGGTCCAGAGCCCAGCGTTAATTGGGTCCGGAGGAAGTCAGCGTGAGGTCATTGTGGATATAGGAGCTAAGGATAGAAAAGGAAAAAGGCCCCAGTAAACCTCTTAGAAATGCTAATTGAACCAAATGTAAATCCTGTAATACTGTGAATCAATTAGCTAAGAACAACAATACTGAAACGTTTCAGCGAGATCAAAGGAGTCCTTTCATCATGGCGGCTCAGGGAGGGAAGTGGGCGGGGCCTTTGGGAATAAACCCCTCAAGATAGAAAGGCCATCCCTCGCATTGTCGCAGTTATTTTCTGTCAAGCTTCGGTCGGCTGATCTCTCAGGAGACGTCTCTGGTCCAAAGGTTTAGTTACACAGCTGCAATGCAAGAAAAGCACCAGAACACAAATCACACTAAGTTCATTCCTCTTCACGTTCCCTGGTCTCTCTTTGTCTTCTTTCCTCCTCATTTCATAAATATACATCTGCTTTCTTTTTTACCCACACTCTCTGTCTAATGAATTACTTTTTTTCTCTGTACTTAAATGTCTTGCTCTCTGTATTCTGTATTAAAGTACTTCCAGTTGCTTCATGTCAATAGAGGATTCTCTCCATGGGAATACAGACCAATCACAGCTCAGCATATTGTAGCAGCTTCTTGTGAGTTTTTGCTCACACTGACTATAGCCAGCATTGTGTAATAGATCTCTCCTTGTTAGCTCCTCCTCCAGGTCACGTGACCTCTGCTCTCAGTAGGACGACGGCACAAGTTTCCAAGCAAAGAAGCAATGAGAACCGTGTCTCCAAGAACATGATTCTACTGCCTTAGGACCGAGAGCAGGAGAAGTTTACATTTTGAATGTTTGGAGACACAACAGAGAGCAAGTTTATGATAAGGACATCATGAGAACAACATCGTGAGAACAACATCACGAGAACAACATCATGAGAACAACATCACGAGAACAACATCATGAGAACAACATCATGAGAACAACATCATGAGAACAACATCGTGAGAACAACATCACGAGAACAACATCATGAGAACAACATCACGAGAACAACATCATGAGAACAACATCACGAGAACAACATCATGAGAACAACATCATGAGAACAACATCATGAGAACAACATCGTGAGAACAACATCATGAGAACAACATCATGACAACAACATCGTGAGAACAACATCGTGAGAACAACATCGTGAGAACAACATCATGAGAACAACATCATGAGAACAACATCATGAGAACAACATCGTGAGAACAACATCATGAGAACAACATCACGAGAACAACATCATGAGAACAACATCACGAGAACAACATCATGAGAACAACATCATGAGAACAACATCATGAGAACAACATCGTGAGAACAACATCATGAGAACAACATCATGAGAACAACATCATGAGAACAACATCACGAGAACAACATCACGAGAACAACATCATGAGAACAACATCATGAGAACAACATCATGAGAACAACATCACGAGAACAACATCACAAGAACAACATCATGAGAACAACATCATGAGAACAACATCATGAGAACAACATCATGAGAACAACATCACAAGAACAACATCATGAGAACAACATCACAAGAACAACATCATGAGAACAACATCACAAGAATAACATCACAAGAACAACATCACGAGAACAACATCACAAGAACAACATCATGAGAACAACATCACGTGAACAACATCACAAGAACAACATCATGAGAACAACATCACAAAAACTCATACACCTCACACATCCAGGTAAAGAAGAACTCAGGCAGGGAGGAATGACATCATCATACGAGGATGTGCGGCGAACCATTCATTCACAAGGCCACATGCTCCCAAACGATGACAGTCATTCTGCATCATGAGAACGAGATGAGAACACCATCATAACATTAAGATCATGAAAATGAAATCATGAGGACAGTGTGTGCCCTCATTGACTCATTAACTCATCCCCTCATTACCTCATCTTCAAATGACCTCATCCCTCTGGAAGTGATGTTGTTGGAGCTGTGATGACCTCCAGCTGGACACAGCTCTGCTTGAGGCCTCCTAACGCATCTTTTAACGCAGCTGCTGAGCAGTAAATATTTGGATTATTTATTGTCTGCAGAAGCTCTTCTCTGTCAGGTCATAAATAAATGAGAGGTTAGACACTATGAGGTCACAAAGACACAGTGAGGACGGTTAAGAAAAGAACCAGCTGTCAGCTCGTGACCCCTCATGTCACCCGATGGGGGCCCTTATGCAGATGCACTTGTTCAAATCAGTCATCCGGAGTCCTGATGAAGCTCCGGCTCTGGTGAAGATGGAGCTGCAGCTGGCTTCCACCCAGAGACAGATGTGTTCTGACCTTTTCTGCACCTGCAATCCACGTTTGTTTCTCCATCTGAGGGGGCCCCTCAGAGCCCTCAGAGCCCTCATTGCATAACGGAACACGTCTCCCGTGGCAACAGCAGCCCCCCGACTGGTTTGTTTTGATGGAGAAGAACCCCCGTCTCCGAAGTCCAGAGGCTGACAGATAAGATATTCCTTTATTCACAGGATCGCAGCAGCAACGTGGACAACACAAGGAAATCAGGTTGTAGCTGCAGAGACTTCTGGGAAAGGGAATGAGTGGGGGGGCATTAGCCCCCTCTTTAAGCTCCGTGCTCCTTAAAAAAGCTTCTGGTGTCGCGCTTCTGATCTGCAGCTCACCTCCAGAAGGACGTTTATCTAATGTAGCACAGCACCGATCTGACCCTCCCTGACATTTAGTTCATCCTTTTATTCCACTGATTAGAACACAGAAAAGTGAGCTAACAAGCTTTCTGACTGACAGTTGGCCTGTTTGCTGGCAGCACAATGAGTCCGAAACACAGAATGTTATGAATTGGGGCAATAAATCCAAACGATGATTCGGTTGAGTTTGTGTTCGGGCTGATTGATTCGTGCGGCCGAGCACAGACGCCAGATCATGTCCAAACCTGCTGGCTATCCAAACAACTGCTGTGCAATGAACCAATCAGAGCCTCCGCAGGAGCAGGCTGACGTCGCCAAGCAGGTGAAAGGTGAACGCTGTAATCCCCCCCCTTTACGGAATCACAGACTTTCAAGCTCCTGCTGGCTGGGTAGGTTCGTTCCCATTGTCACGTCGGGGAGTGTTTGAGGATTTATAAAGGTGGTGCTGGGCGTAGTGTTGGCTCGGCTGCAGATGGGAGAGAGGGGGAGTGGCTCAGGGACCGGTGGCAGGTGGAGGCAATGGGCCTCAGCTGGGGAAATTAATGATTGTGTTTCACCATTTTGGGGGAGAGTCGCTGGACGAGCGTGTGGGACGTCGAAAGCCTGTTTGAGTGTGATCACGAAAAGTAAAACTATTTACCGAACCAACCCTGCTGTGGTCTGCATCCTTCCAGAGCCCGAAGGATCCACGCCTGCTACAACCCTTCAGCACTGTAATATGTGATGATAATCTATTGTTGTTACACTGTAATATGTGATGATAATCTATTGTTGTTACACTGTAATATGTGATGATAATCTATTGTTGTTACACCGTAATATGTGATGATAATCTATTGTTGTTACACCGTAATATGTGATGATAATCTATTGTTGTTACACTGTAATATGTGATGATAATCTATTGTTGTTACACCGTAATATGTGATGATAATCTATTGTTGTTACACCGTAATATGTGATGATAATCTATTGTTGTTACACTGTAATATGTGATGATAATCTATTGTTGTTACACTGTAATATGTGTTGATAATCTATTGTTGTTACACTGTAATATGTGATGATAATCTATTGTTGTTACACTGTAATATGTGATGATAATCTATTGTTGTTACACTGTAATATGTGTTGATAATCTATTGTTGTTACACCGTAATATGTGATGATAATCTATTGTTGTTACACCGTAATATGTGATGATAATCTATTGTTGTTACACTGTAATATGTGATGATAATCTATTGTTGTTACACTGTAATATGTGATGATAATCTATTGTTGTTACACTGTAATATGTGATGATAATCTATTGTTGTTACACTGTAATATGTGATGATAATCTATTGTTGTTACACTGTAATATGTGATGATAATCTATTGTTGTTACACTGTAATATGTGATGATAATCTATTGTTGTTACACTGTAATATGTGATGATAATCTATTGTTGTTACACTGTAATATGATGATGAGGCGGTCTTCGTGTCCCTGCAGGATGTGACTCTGGTTTTGGGACCGCGACGGCGAAGCACCTGGACAATCTCGGCTTTGAGGTGTTCGCCACAGTGTTGGACCTCTCAGGAGAGGGAGCTCGAGAACTAGAGAGGAGCTGCTCCCCCCGCCTCACCCTCCTCCAGGTGGACATCACCCAGCAACAGCAGGTCCACCAGGCCCTACTGGACACCAAGGCCAAGCTGGGCCTCAAAGGTAACGAGTGCCTGTTGGAGCCGAGCAGCCACATGTTTGTTTAAAGCGCTCCGTGGTTCGGCTCACTGTCCACAGCGCCAGTGTGTTTCCACTGCACACACCAGCCAATGAGGACTTTCCAAGAAAACCACTGAGGCAGGAATGGAAACAACTAAATAACTGTTGAATTGATTTAGGAGGAGTAACAGGAGTAACTGGGGACAGACGGAGCAATACATTTATGTGGAGGAAACTGAGGACTGAGGACAACTGAGGATTAAATGAGGAGTAATTAAGAATAATCTTCCAAATTGCCTCATTCTCTTTCTAAATCATCTGATCCCATTGGACCCGACTAAACCCGTACGGAAATGATCGACAGCTTTCTTGGCCACTCGTGTTTAAGGCCTAAACGTGTGAGGATTGGCTTTAAAATCTGCCCCCTGCCCCCCCTAAGGTCATTCAAAGGCAAAACGATGGCCGTATTGCACTGGAGAAATGTAACAGGACACCTCAATAAATAATAACACTAAAGAGAAAAAGAAATCCATCAACTAAAAGAAACACGATTGAAATAAGCTTGAAAAAAAACGTATTTTAATCAATGTCAGGTAGATCAACTTTTGAAAAAAAAACAACAACATTGATTTAATAGATCAATGAATGAGTCAAATTCAAAACGCGTGGAACATGAAGGGTGTTAGACTTTTTTTATTTTATTCCCATATAGTGTTTCTGAGACAGGTTTGACTTGTTTCTGTCACCTGGGCGTCTCCTCCAGGTGTCTCACTGCCCTGATCCTTGTTATCTCTCCTCGGCTCTGGAACACTTCCCACCAAAACAAAAGATCCCACAGTGGCTCGTAACAACAACAGAGCAAGGGATTGTGGGTCGGAGGCCTGTGATGAGGGCAAGTGCGACTCATTGACAACGGCAGTAAGAGACAGAGAGAAAGACAGACAGGCCAACAGACAGACAGAGAGACAGACACAAACATCAAATACACACATCAGGAAAAGTATTCTTCATCCTCCTGCTCCTCCTCCTCTTCCTCTTGTGTGTGTCCTCAGGTTTGTGGGGTTTGGTGAACAATGCCGGTGTGTGTGTGAACTTTGGAGACATTGAGCTCTCTCTGATGTCCAACTTCCGTGGCTGCATGGACGTCAACTTCTTCGGCACGCTGAGCGTCACCAAGAGCTTCCTGCCGCTACTGCGTCAGGCCAAAGGTCGCATCATCACCATCTCCAGCCCGGCCGGTGTGTTAGCGGCACACACACAGGTTTAAGGACGGACAAAATAAGTGAACAGGATGTGACCAAATATGGACTGAGGCTTTATGGTCTATTAGTGATCTGTCAATCCGCGTGTAGCCCCGCCCTAAAGCGTCTTCTGTTTATGGTCTATTTGACTTTGAACTCGAGATTGAGACCATAAACCCATGTTTACTGAGGAGCTGAAGCCCATTGGTCAGTGTGGGTGATGTCCTGATGATGTCATGGTTCTGCCATACCTGTGTTTCAGGTGACCAGCCGTTTCCCTGCCTAGCAGCATACGGAGCGTCGAAGGCAGCTCTGAACCTCCTGGTCAACACGCTGAGACACGAGCTAGAGCCCTGGGGGGTCAAAGTGTGCACCATCCTGCCCTCCTCCTTCAAGACCGGTAACACCACCCACCTCTACACCACCTCCCTGTGTAAACGGTGTCCTCCTCATGAGATAAAGGGATCCCCATAAACTGTCCCCAAAGTGGGAGGAACTAAGCTTCAATGATAAATTAAAAGCAGTAAAACCTTGTGTCATTGTAAACATCATCAGAAATATTTCGGAATAAGTTATTACAGTATTTCATTCATTATTTCATTCATACAGTAAATATGTGTTAAATTGTGCATTCTCAGATAGTACTTGAAGGAGACTATTCATTGTACGTATATTCAGTGGGAAATTATTCCAATGATTGACGGCACGATAAATGTTTCTTTAAACCATTTGATTTTGGGTGTGGTGACATCATCGGGCCATCAGCAGCTGATCGAGTCAAATGGGAATGAACCTGATCACACTTAACGATCTGGTTGTATGAGAAGACAGGTTGTTCTCTCCTGTTAACCGTGAGAGTCCTGTTGGTCCCTGTGGGGCCGTGGAGGACCGACCTGGCACCTTTAGGTGCACAGGTAGAAATGTGGGTGACATCAAATTAGAGATTCAGATGATCTCTGCTGAACACATGTTAAGACGTAGAAACATCCCATCAGAACATTATTGATCGTCATTGATCCGCAGCAAGTGGCCCCCTCCCTCTTGTGAGTTCTGTGGTGGTTCTGGTGCTGGATGTGAGTAAAGACCCGGTTGGTTTGATAGAAAAACGGTTCCTTCCAATCGGGGAAACAGAAGATGTGGAGCTCTTCCTTAAAGTTCTGGTCCCAGCTCAGACTCAGAGTCTAGACCGGATGAGTTCACCCAGCTGGAGAGTTGGCACGGTGAAACAATGCATGCTGGGAAGTCCCGTTGCCGTGGCAACCACATGGCTCTGTGTCCCCCCGCAGGTCAGTCCAGTAACCGCGCCTACTGGGAGCAGCAGCACAAGCAGCTGCTGCGGACCCTGCCCCCGGCGCTGCTGGAGGAGTACGGCGAGGACTACCTGACGGAGACCAAGGAGCTGTTTCACCGCTACGCCAGCCAGGCCAACACCGACCTCAGCCCTGTGACCGACACCATCGCCCGGGCGCTGCTGGCGCCGAGGCCGCGGGCGCGCTACTTCGCCGGGCCCGGCGTGGGCCTCATGTACTTCATCCACAGCTACTGCCCCCTCAGCCTCAGCAGCCGCTTCCTCCAGAAGCTCTTCCTGAAGAAGAGGCTAGCGCCGCGCGCCCTGAGGAACCCGCCGGGCTTTGACCCAGACCTCGGCCTAAACAACAACAACAACAACAACAACAAGGAGGAGGAGGAGGAGGTGGAGGACGAGAAGAAGCTGAAGTAGCTGGTCTGCAGCAGGACCAGAGCTGTCCTTCTGTACATGAGCTGCTCAAGGGGTCAAGGGCTTTCAACTGGGAGGTCAAAGGTCAGCCATCCCGTCAGCGAGATCAGCTGACTTCACGTGCCTTCATTACACAGAGAGAGGAACGATAGCAGATCTCTTCACATCAGCATTTGATGATGTCCTCGGTCCTCACATGTGTCACATGATATTTGGTCCAATGAGCTTTAGAGATGTCGTCATTATAAATATTTGGGACATTTACCAATACATTTAGATAACGACGTATTTAAAGAACATATTTCAAATATTTACACTGAGTTTATTGTCTGCATAGAGGTGACAGGAACAAGAATCCTTTCAAAACAAAAGTTTATTTAATTAGTTTTACTGTCACGACCAAAATATTTTCAATATTGTTTCATCTAGATTTTCGGACTTCTGAGCGTTACAATAAAAGCACAAATAACAGATGTAGACATTAAGTATCTCCTGTTCTCCTTATGATTCAATACTCAAATTAAAGTTGTACTTTCAAGTTACAAATCAATACGCTCTATTTATTGTAGTTCAGTCGTAAACAGCGATGTTAGAAAGTCAATATTTTTTAATACGTTTGCACTTTTATGAACCTTTTTATTTTTTCTGTTTTTATTCTGTCTACATTACATTTTTTAATCAAACTATTTATGTCTCCTTTCATTTTAATCTCTCAAACTGTGAATTTTGTATTAAATGAATATAAAAATTTAAAAAACAACGCCACAACTATGATGTTAATGGTTCACTTGGTTTGTCTTTGGAAATAAAGTTGAGCTTTTCAGATTTCGGATGTTTGAGTGCAGATTTTTCTCATAAATGAAAATAAACGCGACATTTTAAAACGTTCTGAATAACATCATTATTATTATTTGGGTTTTTCTTGTTAAAAAAATGTTTTCACTGAGACACAGCCAACATTTAGGTCACGATAAAAAGGTCATATCTCTACAAGCATGAGGTCTTTTTGAATAATCTGTGTCATAATGAAGGAAAAATGTGTGAGGTTTTTGTTTGATGATTAGCCCTTTGGAATTAAAATATTATTATTATTATTATTAAATATATTTCAATCAGGAGAGACTTTAATAGTAAAAAAATAATTTATAACACATGCATCAAATATGAATTGTGCCAAGTCTTTGGAGATTGGACTCCAACATGAAGGACTCCCTGACGGCAGGGATTCTGAGGTCCAACAGGCCCAATGAGCCTGGTGAAAGGAACCAGGAACCAGGATCAACGCCGATGCTGGTTTCCTGGTCCGTCTCCCAGGTGTGTCCCTCTGGTTCATCTCTCTACTGTCTCTCTACAGTCTTCCTGGTCCACCTCTCTGATCCGTCCCTCTGGTCCGTCCCTCTGGTCCGTCCCTCTGGTCCGTCCCTCTGGTCCGTCTCTCTGGTCCGTCTCTCTGGTCCGTCTCTCTGGTCCGTCTCTCTGGTCTCTAGGAACCCGTCTCTTCGGAGGCCAGCTGTGTGTCCTCAGACGCTCCGTGCTGGATCTGATCCAGGATCTGTGTGCCGAGCCGTCTGCCTCCACTGTGAGAGTGTTTCACCTCCAACCCGGGTAGAGGGGGAAGGGGGGTCAAAGGGGGAAGTCCAAATGTTCCCCTACATTAAAATATATGGTCTGTGTAAAAGCCCGGACCCCCCTGTCCCCCTGGCAGCAGCAGCTCTGGACCCAGTAATGGAAATAACTTACATTGTTCAAAGCTCAGTGGGACTCCAGCTGCAGAGTCACTGAGTTCAGCTGTAACACACACACACACACACACACACACTCACTCACACACTAACCATTACACCATGGGACTGGAATTACCTAATATACAATATTAAATATAGGGATAACAATGTTGATTCAAGTGGTGTTTAACATTCTGTATCAGAAGCGGCGTTAATTTGCGAAATTTTGGGCTATACAAAATAAAATGAATAGAATTTAATTGTTGCTTCATTGATGTATTCATTCATATTTGTATTAAATAATGATGGTGTGACAGTCCCACCTCCCGCCGCCCGGTGTCACTGTAAAATAAATGTCTCCTGTCTCCTTCTGTGGTCTTTTGATTCCTGTAACTGTAACTTTGGAACTTCAAAGAAATGTTTTGTATTTTTATTGAATTTTATTACATAACCTGTAACTAAATCATCATTCATCAATTATTATTATTATGATGATTATCAAAAACATGAAGTTTAAGGACAAAATATGTCTACTGTCTTAATTTAAAACCACCATTCTGTTTTCTGGCGTCATTTGGAGGAAACCTGAAGCTTGGAGCACCAGAAGTAGTGTCTCCAGAGTGGACTCATGTTACAGATCCACCTGGATCAGTTTCTTGGAGAATAGGTTTTACAAAGAAACAGAAGTATATTTTATTTATTTATTTATTTCATGAGTGAACAAAGCTTCGGGGAAAGAGATTAATCAAAGCCGTGTACAGGTGAGATGACAAAGAGCCCTTCCATCAACTGAACTACAGTTTACTTTGATTGTCGCTGAGCACCAGAACGAGGAAGCGAACAGCTGTAACGAGCAGAGACCCGCTGCAGAGCTCGTCACGTGTTGCCCTTTAAAACTGTGCTTTTGATAATGAATCCCTTCGATGGATCCGACCTTTCTGCAAAGCACGGAAGTCAGAAAAGCCCCGTTGGCCAAGAGATCCTCGGTGGAGATCGCTCCTCTCTCTGTATAAAATGATCCCCATTCAAACCTCTTTAGAGGAAAAGGGGTTTTACTGCTTGCCCTCTGAGTCCAGAGCAGAATAAGACCCTCACAAAGGACAGGCACTGAGTTGAGGTGGGTCTGAGTTCTCAGGAGGATGCCTGAAGACGAGGTGGCACGTTCGTCCTCTGCTGCCGAAATGTCTCATATCCGTACATGGAAGTTACTGCGGACACAAGCAGAGACATGATTACTTCCAGCTGTTAGACGACAAAGGTCCTCCAGAGGGATGGATGTCTCACTGTGAGATGCCCTACAGGTTCACGTCTGGCATTAGATAGTACCTGAGGAAGTCCGGAGCCTTTGAGACCATATTCTCGAAGTCGGAGAAGGAAAGCTTGCTGTCCCCATCAAGGTCGGCCTCTTCCATGGATTTGTTACAGACTAGTGTTACCTCCTCTGGGGTCAGCTCTCCTTTGGTCAGCTTGTTCAGGGTCTTCTTCAGATCCTCCTTACAGATGAAGTTGTCCCTGTTAAAGTCTGGAGCACAAGATCACGCTGAGGACAGACTTAGCTGTCCGTCTGCCTGTCCAACTGTCTGTCTACCCATCTGTCCACCTGTCTGTCTAATAGTTTGTCTACCTATTAGTCTACCTCTCTGCCCAGATGTCTCTCTACCTACCTCCCTATCTCCCAACCTCCTGCCTGAACACTTATCACCTGTTGACCTCTGTCTTATCGTAGAGCTTGAAGGCTACCTGCCAACCTGTCTGCCTGTTTACCTCCAACCTATCGACCTGTTAACCTGTCAACCTACATACCATTCGACACATAACCTGTTGACCTTTGTCTCACCGTAGATCTTGAAGGCGTAGATGGTCTTGAGTTCTCTGGGTGAAGTTTCACAGAGAGCAGAAAACATGTCGACGAAGTCGTTGAAGCTCAGGTTCCCGTTTCCGTCCTCAGAGAACGTTTCCACTATTCTGTCTCTGAACGGGTTCTCCTGCCACAGGTTAATCAATCACAGGAGCAGTCTTAACTGACTGAGAAAAATGTTTAATCATATTCGGTACAGGTGATGATCACAGGTAAAGGATCACAGGTGAAAGGTCACAGGTCAACAGAAGATTACCTACCTTGAACTCCGGCATAGTGACAATGAGCGTGGGAGGAACCCTGATGTCGGGGTTGTTGGTGTAATCCAGAGGCACCAGGTGAGGAGCGAGTTCACGATATCGTCCATGTAACCTTAAGGTTGATCGTGTGACAATAAAAGCTCCACTAACGAGGTCATGTTCCTTTCAGGATGAACTTTATCATCCATCAACAGGACAACAACATGTTTCTTAATATTTCTGTTCAATGTTTTCATGTTTTAATTCATTTCACATTAGAGATGTGTGTTTTTGTAGCCTTTGGCTATCTTGCTGCACTACAGTGGGCGGGGCTTCGGTATAAATAGGTGATATCAATACTTTGATCATTGGTAATTTAATTATACATTTTAATTCATGAGAACAGACGTTTTAAGTTTCTCTAAAGCACCAAACGGCTGAAACTTAAGTCTTTTTCTTTTTAAGATGTAGAATTTCTAATTAATAACTGACCTTGGATCAGAACATCACTTTCCCTGGTGGATGTTATTTGACGTTTTGTCACTCATCACGTCAACATCACTTTGGGTCAAAGAAGTAACACCCAGGGGGTTTTAAGCTCAGTCAGCTGACCCGTAGCCCCACCCCCTCCCTCTCAGGTTATGAAGGTGCCTCATTCTGGTGACCTCACCTCAGGATTTCCTTCCTGGTGAAGAAGGTGCAGTCCTGTAAACAAACACAGACGTCACAGATGTGCAGCTGCTCCTCTGGGAGGATCTGCTTTCACAGCATCACATGCAGCGGCAGCAGGGTGCAGGAGGGGGGGGGGGCGGCCAATCACCGGCCAGCACCTCCTCCGACTTTCAATTACAGTGATGGATGTGCAGAGGAATCTGCTCCATGCCGTGACATCATCACAGGATAACAGTAATCGTGCCTAGTGGTAATGCGTCATGTTCCAACACCTGAAAGGCCTCCAGCTGCTCGTCGGTGAAGGTCGTCTGCTTGTTTCCCATCCTGCTCGGCTCCCATCACACGGACGCCACCGCTGGTCTCAGGTCGCTTTCAGCCCATTCACCACGTCCACGAGGTTCTGCTCCTTTGTGTCCTTCGGGTCCCAGCCTTCGGATTCGGCGCAGAGGGGAGGAGGGTGATTTATAGGAGGGGAGGGGGGGTACCAGCGTGGTGCCTTCAGTGGCTCCTCGGATTAAAGTCCATCCATGTCAAAATGGTGCAAATGACTGAGATAAACACATTGAAACGTTCACATGATGATACTGATGATATAATAATTATGATGACAAGTATAACAATACAAATAAACAATGCACACATTGAAAAGCAACAATACTAATAAAATAGTAATATTTATCGTAATCATGCTTTTAAACATAACAATACTATTTTCATAACAGTTCGTTCATTGCAGCATTAGTTTATTTCAGCTCTTTCAATTTTACAATGAAATTCAATTAAATTGATTGTATTTTGTATAGGCCAAAATTTACCAATTTAAGTCAGAGGGCTTTACAGTCGGTACACATGCGACACCCTCTGTCCCCAAACCCTCACATCGGCACAGGAACAACTCAGAGGAGGATCCGTCTATCAGGATGGACAGACTACAGGGTGTCATGTGACACAATGAACAATGTAAAACATGTACAATACATTCCGTTCATATGACAGAAAAGATTCAAAAATGTTCAAACTGTGTGAAAGGACTTTTATTTGTAATCTGACTTTTGATGGTAGTGGCATCACTAAGGGCCGCCCTGACCAATCACATCTCCACAGTTAAGATCATTTACAATTTAAAGCCATTTGTGTCACTCAGTGCTGAAAAATACAGAAACAGCTGAACATATCAATCAGAACGTCACATGGATATTTAACCCCCACGATACCAAATGTGTGATAAATGAAAGTAATAATACTGTAGCGTGTCTGAAGTTCCAAAATGTATATGGTTCTGGTACTGTTAGTGTTGCGTGGACCAGGGTTGGGGTGCCGCCCCTTCCGGGGGTTTTGGGCGCGAATGTTGGGGTCGGGTGTGCTGGAAGACCTGTGTTTGGTTGGTGTGAAGATATAATATATAATAATATTATATATATATATATATATATATATATATATATATATATATATATATATATATATAATAATAAACCCAATTCATTATAAACCTGGCTCCTTATTGGCACGGAACGCTACAATACGTAATAACCATACTTGTAATGATAATAATAATATTAACAGCGTAGCTTTAAAGTGATCGGATTTCTTTATTCAATTCAAGGCTTTTTGAAATGTAAAATGTTTATATATAAATAAATATCATATATTATTATATGCATATTTGATAATAAGAGTTGTTATTCATGTTGTTATTGATAAATAAACGTAACCATTAACATTTCATTTTAAATCTTTTCCAGAGAGACTTGAATCAGTAGTAAATAAGTAAATATTAACCAGTTGTAAGACGTAAGCTGCTCTTAATTGTAACTCTTTATTCAGGTGACAGAGCCGTTCTCCCCCAGGTTGTTCCCTCACATGAGTCCCCCCCGGGTCCTAGTTCCCTCCCCACTGCGTCTCATAACGTACCAACATTTGTCACAAATATCACAATTACTGAAAGGAGACGCTTTATGTTGCACCCTGATGAAAAGAAAATATTTTTGCTGGTACCTGTACAAAAAAAAAAACTGATTTATAGACGTTCATTTGCTGTTGATCAGAAGGTGCCTGTTATAATTTAATATGTTTGCTATAACAAACCTCACTGCCCTGTCAATTGCAATTAGCTTTGGTTTCATATTTGATTTGATTGAATTCATTTTAGTTGAAATTTATAAGAAATGTTTTAACTGCTACTGCGTAAAGGGAATACTGATCAAACATCTTACTTACAGTGTTTGCATAAATATAAGTGCGCAATACACTACTTCTTAATTAATTATATCATTTTAGGAACAATCATGATTAGAAATGGTAATCGTTACCCACAACGCTTACAGCACTAATACAAACACACAGTATATTAACGCACAGTGTTTGTCTCTCAGAGTAAGTCCTCTCACTTTAAATAGAGGATCTTTGTCTTGTCCTCAGCTCAGAGTGAGACCTCCTGCGGATACTGATCAGAGGATCTTTGACCGTATTGAAAGGCACGATGGCAGGCAGCGCGTGGAGGTCAATGGTGAGAGAACATGGTCAATAAAGCGGATAAAACCCCGGAGGACGGTTTAAACCCGATAGATTTGATTCACGTGGGACAGCGGAGGGTTTCCGTGTGTTTCCGGTGCCACCGGGAGTCACTCAGCCTGCCTTCCGCCACCGTTAGCATGTTAGCATGTTAGCTAGGTGCGTGTCCTTCAGTGGGATGCGTTTAGCTAAGCTAGCTGAGCGAACCGAGGTTTTTCACTTATTTAACCGTTTTTACTAAAACGATAGAGTTCCGTTACTCCATGTTGGACCAAGGAACCCCCCGGTACCGTTTTAAACCGGTGCCGAGAAACCGTAGCTTTCCGTGACGTAAGTTAGCCCCTAAAACACAATGTTTTAACGAGTCTTCATATTTAAGGTCAACTCGTATGTTTGGTTCAACTCGTAGAAAAGTAAGTTCGTTAAATATTTCCAAAGAAGAATGAATTAATTCGGTATAATTGAAAGAAGTCCGCTGTGCATGTATGACATTAGATTAGATTCAACTTTATTGTCTTTACACTTTTACAAGTACAGAGCAACGAAATGCAGTTTAGCAGCAGAAGTGCAACAGTACAAGTATACAGATAATAAGTATCTTAATAAGTTATATAATATGGGACATGCAGATTGATGTGACATGTACACATTATACAGGCTGATTAGTGCATTTAAATGTATGTAGACTATAAACACAATGGGCATTTGATACGTTAGGTAATCAGATTGAATCCAGATTCAGTGCATCGTTTTTAGTGCAAACAGGTTCACAGAGTTTGAGTGGTGATGGTGCCCAGTCTGACAGACTTTGGGGGGGGGGTTGCATACGTACAGTTATAATCAGGGCCGGCGCTAGCCATTTGGGTGCCCTAAGCACAAATGCTTGGTGGTGCCCCCCCCCAACCAACAAACCAACCAACCACCACCAAAGGAATAACAACCATTCAGAATGTCTTAGTTAGGTTCTCTTTATTCCCCAAATAACTTCTAAACATAAATAATTTACATAAACAAACATGAAAAGAAATAAATTATATAAAAGATAAAATTATAAATACCAAATACCACCACAATTACTAAAAACACAGATTTGGAACTGAACATTGTAAACGCAGAAAGTATTCAAGTATATAACCGTGTAAGTAATAATGTGCACATTTCTTCAGTAAGTACAAATAATAATAATAAAGTGCAAACTGCACAGTAGAATTTTACTTTACCATCTCTATAAAAGAGACCATTCTGCTATCCGATAGAACAATATTACAAACATTTTCACTACCATCAGTTGTCAAAGGCCCTACAGAGGCACACGCCTGCATTTCCTAGCTGCAAAATCAGCTCTCAGGTCACATGACAGTTTCTGAGCCACGTCCCATTGATGCTGATGACAGCCAGACCACTTAAACGTTCCTGACCCATTGATGAGCGCAGGTACGTTTTGATTAGTTTGAGCTTTGAAAAGCTTCGTTCAGCAGAGGTAACTGTGACAGGGAGAGTCAGCGCACAGGAGGTTCCCCTTTTTCTCCACTAATTTGGTCTAGGCCTATTACTTTTTGACTTTGTATTGATTTTGCATATTAGCATGCTTTAGACATATTTTATTTGTTTTTTATACTAGTAGCCTACTGTGATGATTTTTCACGTCCCAGATTTTTTGGTGCCCCCCCAGACACTTGGTGTCCTACGCGCAGCGCGTGATGTGCGTGTGCGGAGCGCCGGCACTGGTTATAATAATATAATATAACAATCTTTCAAAAAACGCAATCATTTTATCCTCCAAATGTCATGGTGATACTATACTGATTGAATTGATTGGAATAAACAGTTATTGGAATCTATCGTTATGAATCGATTGGGGGGTGTTTGAATGTTGCTCTCCTTAAATACGAAAAGAAAATGCATTTTAATATAGTTAAAAATGACCTTTTTGTCCACTCCAGCTGTCTCAAGTGGTGGCGCAGTCCACCAGAAGAACCTGTCTGTCTTCAGCTTCCTTGTCCAGAGGGGTGAGTCTCCAACACACACCTACTGACACACACACACACACACGCAGACACACACACACCTACTGACACACACACACACACACGCAGACACACACACACACACACGCGCAGGCACACACACACCTACTGACACACACACGCACACGCAGGCACACACACACCTACTGACACACACACACACACGCGCGCGCAAACACAAGAGCTTTCTCCACAACTCGAGTGACGAAATTAGCGCGTCTCGGTTGTTTGGAGCACAGCATGCGGAGGCGTCTGGATGATGCATTCTTTATTTTGTCATTTGTGATCATTATTGTGTTTGTAAAATTTCAATATACATCATTCTGTTTTAATTATGTAATGTTTTATTTACTTTGGTGTGACTTTAGTTTCAATATTATATTCATACTATTGAATGACCAACAGATCCAGACGGTCACACTGATCCCCGGAGACGGGATCGGACCAGAGATCTCTACCGCTGTCATGAAGATCTTTGAGGCCGCGAAGGTGAGAGGTCACACACCTTCATCCAGATGTGATGAGCAGCTGGCTCTTAACCTGCGTGTCTCTGCCTGCAGGCGCCCATCAGCTGGGAGGAGAGGAACGTGACGGCCATCAAAGGGCCGGGTGGCAGGTGGATGATTCCTCCTGATGCCAAAGAGTCCATGGACCGCAGCAAGATCGGACTGAAGGGTGAGGACCTCCTTCCTCTGACCTGAATTCCACAAAGAAGCTGGTTGATCAAACCGGAGTTAAAACCATCTCCAAAACTACATTTAATTACATTCATAAATTCCAAAGAACGTCACTATTGTTGTCCCTGAACACATCACGAGTGCTTGAGTCAACCAACATGAAACCGAGTGGAACTATGACGTCATCAAAGATTCTTCTCACCATCAATCTGAACAGCAGAGAAGATTCACATGTCTTAATATCTATGACTACGTTTTGTTTAATATTCACACTGATTTATAGATTTTATTGCTTCACTAAATAGACTCGACTTCAGTTTCATAAAAGCAGAGTGATTCATCTGTGAAGTTCTGCTTCTAGTCGTCAAGAGGAGATGGATTTTCTCAAGTCTTCTCCTCCAGGACCCCTGAAGACCCCCATCGCCGCCGGCCACCCCTCCATGAACCTGCTGCTGAGGAAGACCTTTGACCTCTACGCCAACGTGCGACCTTGCATCTCCATCGAAGGCTACAAGACGCCGTACACCGACGTCAACCTGGTGACCATCCGGGAGAACACGGAGGGCGAGTACAGCGGCATCGAACACGTGGTGAGATGTTTGACCACGTCACAATACCACATACGTGCTTCTAGTTCTTAAAGTCTGTTCAATATTTTTACTTTTAAATATGAAAAATATGCTTTTTATTACTTAAAGTTACTTTTTCTACATAAAACACAAAATGATGAGGAAATAAAATATTCTCCTTCTATTTAATGCTGTATAATATTCTAATGCTGCGTTCACATCAAAAGCGAAAAGACTAAATCTTACAACTAATGAGTAATCACTTTCTCATTTATTTTTAACACAAAACAAGACATTTGATCATCTTGGAGGCAGAATTCCACCTCCAGCTAGCTTAGCCTAGCAGCTAGCTTAGCCTAGCAGCTAGCTTTGCCTAGCAGCTAGCTTAGCCTAGCAGCTAGCTTAGCCTAGCAGCTAGCTTAGCCTAGCAGCTAGCTTAGCCTAGCTTACTGCGTTTATGTCGATAGCTCTAACTGAATACCCACTAGTTGTCTTTTGTGTGACTCCCACTCGTTGTGTTTGGGTTGATGGCATCATCAGCTCCGCCTCCTCCAGGAAGTGCGTCGGTCTGATGGCTGTCGCCTGCAGCGTCGCTCGTTCACACACAAACTGACGCTGATGATGAGCGAGGCATCTCAACGCTGATTGGCTTTCGCAAGACAGCGCGGGCGAATTATTTGCTTCCTTTCTGTCGCGTTGACTTTTCATGGAATCCACTCATAAATAATTTGCTTTTGGTGTGAACGCAGCATCTTATGAAGTAAAAAAGATAATGATTCATCTAATATCTATTTTATATGCTAAAAAAATCAAACTACATTTGACACATGAACCTATCACAACATGGTATGTTCTCACTTTCACCAAGCAGAGCCTGAAGGCATCATAATGTAACTAAAGTGAACCTGTCACATGATTAGAGGTCCAACAGCTGACTGATGATACTTGAATGGCGTTTGAGACGTGATGGTGATGGTGTACCTGCCCTCCTCACCTGTAGGTGGGCTATCTGTTGAGGACGAGACCCTCGTCTTTGTCTTCAGGGTAAGCAGGAGGAACCGGTTCGGTCCAGTCAGCTTCCGTCCAAATCAAAGTTGTGATGAGAGAACGTTCCATCTTTTCAGGACTTCCTGTTGTCTGGACAGGAAGTCGTCAGCACAGAGCTGAGCGCGTTCAGGTGTGTTGGGACCAAACCAGGTGTGACTGGTGGGTTTCAGTCCCGACCCGTGTTCCTCAGTACTGACCCGTGTTCCTCAGTACTGACCCGTGTTCCTCAGTACTGACCCGTGTTCCTCAGTACTGACCCGTGTTCCTCAGTACTGACCCGTGTTCCTCAGTACTGACCCGTGTTCCTCAGTGAGCTTCACATGATGTCAGTAGCGCTGCCTGTGCATACGTGATGTAACTTCCTGTCCTCTGGCCCCCCGATGGTTATGATGTCCGTCTTCATTCCCGTTGTTCCTCTCCCTCCTCGTTTGGAATGACCACTTCCTGTCTCCTTTCACTTATGACCACTTCCTGTGTCTGCAGATCGTTGAGGGCGTCGTCCAGAGCATCAAACTCATCACCGAGGACGCCAGCAGACGCATCGCTGAGTACGCCTTCGAGTACGCACGAAACAACCAGAGGGCGAGCGTGACGGCCGTCCACAAGGCCAACATCATGTGAGACATCTTTGTAATGGACCACAGCGCTGAGACCTTCTGCAGCAGGATTTAACCCCCCCTCCCCCCCCCCCCAGGCGGATGTCAGACGGCCTTTTCCTGAGGAAGTGTCGCGAGGTGGCAGAAGGCTACAAAGACATAAAGTTCACAGAGATGTACTTGGACACCGTGTGTCTCAATGTGAGTCTCCCACTCCGTCCCCTCCCCATCCTGTCCCCCGTCCCCTCCCCATCCTGTCCCCCGTCCCCTCCCCATCCTGTCCCCCGTCCCCTCTAACCTCTGCTGCTCTGTCTCCAGATGGTTCAGGACCCCACGCAGTTTGACGTCCTGGTGATGCCGAACCTGTACGGAGACATCCTCAGGTCTGTCCCTCCCTGCCTGTCTGTCCCTCTCTGCCTGTCTGTCCCTCCCTGCCTGTCTGTCAGTAACGCCTGTCTGTGTCCAGTGACCTGTGTGCCGGTCTCATCGGAGGACTCGGTGTGACTCCCAGCGGAAACATCGGAGCCAACGGAGTCGCCATCTTTGAATCGGTTCGTTCTTCTTCGTGGGTTCATTCGATGACAAAGGGTCACATGGCACTCACATGACTTCCTGTCTCCATGCTGCAGGTCCACGGAACCGCCCCCGACATCGCCGGTCTGGACTTGGCCAACCCCACCGCCCTGCTGCTCAGCGCCGTGATGATGCTGCGTCACATGGGCCACCATGACTACGGCAACAAGATCCAGACGGCCTGCTTCGACACCATCAGGGACAAGAAGGTGCGTCGGGGGGGGGGCTTAATGAGGATTAAAGGTAAAAGGAGGCGCATGAGAAGATGGAGGAAAGTGTCTGATGCAGATGTTTGTGTCTCAGGTTCTGACTGGAGATCTGGGAGGAAACTCAAAGTGTTCAGAGTTTACAGCTGAGATCTGCCATCGTGTCCAGGACCTGGACTGAAGCAGCAGGAGCCTCTGAATGGACCTGTGTCCCCATAAAGCGTCTCCATGAGGCGTGAGGGGGGGGGCGCGCAACTTTCACAGCTCAGATGTGCACAAACGTCACATGACCAAGAGCTTCAGCTCTCTGCTTTGCTTTTCACATGTTCGTTCATTTTTAACGGTGATTTACTTACTACTTATGTATTTATTGTTTCCTGTTGGTCTCCTGCTGCTCTTTAGAAACTATATATGAATTCATAAATATATAAAATAAAGTCTGCTTCTGTTCACTCATTAAAACAGCTGTTTGACAACATTACACTCAAGGCGTCTTGTTTCATGAAGAATATTTGATGTGTATTTTATTAGGCAGCAGGAAGCTGCCTGACACCAGAAACCCGGCGGTCTTACCTTCAAAATAAAAGCTCATGACTTCAGTTGAAGTTACTATTGGGTCAGAAGCCTCGTGGTAAAGTTTGTTTCTACAGGCAAACATGTAACTTAGAGAATAAAGATTCATGCACATTGGTGGTGAGATTCGTTTATATTCAAGGAATTCTGCTTTTGTGCCAAAATGAATTTGCAGGATGTGAAATAAGGAACAAACTTGTATTTATACTTTTACTAAAGTAAACCATCCGAGGATTATTTTATTGTGAAAGGCTCGTACCGGATGTATGGCGGTGTAGTCGCGCCCCCTGAAGACGGACAGTTTCCTGCTTCCCTTCACCAGAACCAGACCCGAACCCAGCGGGCGGGGTTCGGTTAGCAGCACCGCGGACGGGCGGAAGATGGCGAAGACGTACGACTACCTGTTCAAGCTGCTGCTCATCGGGGACAGCGGCGTCGGGAAGACATGTCTCCTCTTCCGGTTCAGCGAGGACGCCTTCAACACCACCTTCATCTCCACCATCGGTGAGTCCTCCCCAGCCTGCTGCTACCCACGTGACCCAGTAATAGGAAGCGCACCAGCCGACACAAAGAGACAAGGTGGTCATTATTAGTAGGATTTGTCCCACGTGCTGCTGAGGAAGTGATCGTGGGGTCAAAGGTCAGAGTGGGATATGGTGCGTATGGTGTAGTGGTCACACTAAAAGTTGGTTTGTTTGTTTGATCATCCCTGCTCCTTCTTCCTCCTCTTCCTCCTCTGGTGTCTGCTGGACTTCTCCCAGTTCCGCTGCTGCAACTGGATGAGATGAGCTCCCACAATCCTTTGCTGCTTTGTTTGGACAGAGGACGCTCTGTGGTCAGCTGGGCGCGTCTTCTCTCAACTTGAATGTCAGCAATGTGAAACTAATTATTCAGGATTTATAGGAACACAAAGCTGCTCCTTTACAGAAACCCATTAATACAGCAGGAGGAGGTGGAGGAGGAGGTGGAGGTCATTGACCTCCTCGGATCCACGTTTCACTTCTTGATTCCAGAATGAGGTCCATCATGAATCTGACTGGTTGATGAAGAACGTCACGTCGTGTTCTCGGTGGGCAGGAAACGGAGCTGTCACACTTTGACACTCCGTATCCGCAGCTTCTTCAGAGGCAGGAAGCAACGTGACTTCCTGTTAGGAAAACACCAAGTCAGCTGGCAGCTGTACCAAAACTAACGCACCCTGGGTGGGTGGAGTTAACCAAGAGAGACCTCCAAGGCTGGATTCAACCATGTGATCAGGAATCAGATCAATTTAATTTAATGTGTTTTCATATTTGCATCAGATCAGACTGTTGAAGTTAAATACCCAGCATGCTTTGCATCAGGTCAGATTGCATCGGGCCCGGTTGCCGTGGTAACATCAGTCTTTCGGTTCATGAGTCACATGAACATTTGTGACAGCTCGTCACAGACTGGAGGCGGATCCACAGATGTGATGTCATAATGTTTCACTAACACATGTTTTGTTGTGTTTAAGGAATCGACTTTAAAATCAGAACCATCGAACTGGACGGAAAGAAAATCAAGCTTCAGATCTGGTGAGTTTGATCCAAAACAGCCTCATCAATGACAATCAGGGGTTCAATAGATGCTGATCAATACTATTGATCTCAAACATGTATGGTGTGTTACGTCTTGGCTTTGTTATTCTGCTCGTTTAAAAAAAAAAAAAAAAAAAATGATTGATTGCTTCATGTCCTGCAGGGACACAGCGGGCCAGGAGAGGTTCAGGACCATCACAACTGCCTATTACAGAGGCGCCATGGTAAGCCCCCCCCCCCCCTGCTTATGGTCTGCTTTTGGCCAGTGGAGCTGTCAATCACAACTCCCAAACGTTTCTTGTCACGTTGTAAGATCCCATTTTGGGAACCACTGGATTCAGTCATTGTCATGAACCTTCACGGTCACATGACTTTAAATTATATAAAAATGTTCAAAAGTTGTCACCCAAATGAAAACTCACTTTTATTCATCAGATAAGTGGTAAGACATTGACAAGGTTAGAAATAAGAAGAATGCTCCATTTGCAGGGTTAACCTGATGGTTGTGTGTTTGAATCCCAGTAGACAGCAGCACCAACAACCGTCCACCTTAAGTCACTTAGATCCCCTTCCTCCCCTTCTGGTGCCTTGACCTTCAGCCAGTTGTCTTCACCACGTCTACGGGCCTGAAGGCAGGAAGCTGCAGAGAAGCATGGCCTCAGATTCTGGTTCTGATCCTCATCCCAACCGCTTCAGGCCACAGACTGAAGCTGCCATCAGGACCACGTCATCTGCAAAAAGCAGCAATGAGACCGTAGAGCCCCCCCCCGACTACGCCTCGATACCCTGATTGACAGGACGCAGCCTGGCCAAGGCCGACCCCCCCCTCCCCCCGAAACGCCTCCCACCTAGGGGCCCCCTCACCCCGTCCTGCTGCAGCACCTCCCACAATATCCCAGTCATTTGCCTGGTCCAGGTCCACAAAACCGATGGACTGTATGAGCACACCCCCCACCCCCCATGACCCTTGCTCCTCTTGGTTCCACTATGGGGCAGCACCTCGGAGTAGACCTTTCCAGGGAGGCTGAGTAGTGTGATCCTCATGAAGAGAGGTTCTGCCCCCCCTCAGGCCCTGTCCCAGACCTCCACCCAATGGAGCCCCTTTTCTCCTTTGACCCCTGAAAAAACTTATTTTCCGTTTCTCAAGAACTTTTTGTTAATATTTTTGCTGGAATTCTTTGAACCTGTTACGCAGTGAGCAGGGTCCCGTCCTTACTGTACACAGCTTGGGTGACGCCCCGTTGCCCCCCCCCCCGAGGATGCTCTCACTTTGGTGCCGACAGGAAAGAGCCCACTTAGCAAAGGGTGACTTTTGGGGAGCCTCAGGTTCATAGGGACACACTGTAAGGTGATGGTAATCATGTGTAATAATAGTAGAAATCATTTTATTGATCTGATTACCTCAGAACATTTGATCAATATTCACATCCACTGTGGGTTTACTCACAGCTTTGTATCACTTCCTGTCTTTTTCCCTCCAGGGCATCATGCTGGTGTACGACATCACCAACGAGAAGTCCTTTGATAACATCAGGAACTGGATACGCAACATCGAGGAGGTAGGCCACGCCCCCGACCACGTCACATGATATCCTGAGGTCACATGAGATGATTCACACACTTGTATTTTGCGATCTTTACCGGCGAGCATTTCTGATTCTATTCGTAGATTCACTGTAAATATTCAGGCTGCAGGCGTGTATATATGTGTGTGTATATATGTATGTGTATATATGTGTGTGTATATATATATACACTTCCTGAGCTTCTTTAGGGTAAAACGGTTTGCGTGATCACATCAAAGGGGGCGGGGCTACCAGCATCCGACCAATTGCAAACAATCTCATGTCAGCCGAGCAGAACATATTACACACAAATTTAAAGATGAAGATGTCAAGGAAGAACAGCTGTTAATGAATCACATGGCCCCATGAACTGAGCTCTGATTGGTCGGTGGGCAGAGCTTTCATTGCGAGATGATTCTGATCTTTTTCCTGTTAGTGTGAAGTAAAAGAACGTAGTTCCACATGGGACTACGGGCAGGTCATGTGAGCTTGAGAGTAACGACCTGTTTGTTGTCAGCATGCGTCTTCAGACGTGGAGAGAATGATCCTGGGAAACAAATGTGACATGGACGACAGGAGACAAGTGTCCAAGGAGAGAGGAGAGAAGGTCTGTTACTGCCATCAGGTTGATTTATTATTATTCAAATATGAATATGTAGCATTGCTAATCCGATTAATAACTACTTTTCTTATTTAATATTCTGAATTATGAACATTATTGTTGTCTTGACTTTTTGTTGCATTGATCAGCTGGCAATCGATTACGGGATCAAGTTCCTGGAAACGAGCGCGAAGTCGAGCATCAACGTGGAAGAAGTGAGTCGCAGCTTCATACATGTAAACAACGTCATACACGTAAACATACATGTAAACAACGTCATACACGTAAACATACATGTAAACAACGTCATACACGTAAACATACATGTAAACAACGTCATACACGTAAACATACATGTAAACAACGTCATACACGTAAACAAAGTACACATAAACAAAGTACATGTAAACATACATGTAAACAACGTCATACACGTAAACAACAAACACACGTCTTTAATCAATAATCTGATTCCATCAACAGGGATTCCTCACACTCGGCAGAGATATCATGACTCGACTGAACAGGAAGATGGTGAGTTTACTAGAGACAGACAGACAGGTGACAGACAGCCAGGTGACAGACAGCCAGGTGACAGACAGACAGGTGAGCGACAGACAGGTGAGAGACAGACAGGTGAGAGACAGACAGGTGACAGACAGACAGGTGAGCGACAGACAGGTGACAGACAGACAGGTGACAGACAGACAGGTGAGAGACAGACAGGTGAGAGACAGACAGGTGAGCGACAGACAGGTGAGCGACAGACAGGTGAGAGACAGACAGGTGAGAGACAGACAGGTGACAGACAGACAGGTGAGAGACAGACAGGTGAGAGACAGACAGGTGAGAGACAGACAGGTGAGAGACAGACAGGTGAGAGACAGACAGGTGAGAGACAGACAGGTGACAGACAGACAGGTGAGAGACAGACAGGTGAGAGACAGACAGGTGACAGACAGACAGGTGAGAGACAGACAGGTGACAGACAGACAGGTGACAGACAGACAGGTGAGAGACAGACAGGTGAGAGACAGACAGGTGAGAGACAGACAGGTGAGAGACAGACAGGTGAGAGACAGACAGGTGAGAGACAGACAGGTGAGCGATATGGGAGTGTTTTATTAGGATAAACGTTAGTTGAGGCGACCAATAACTTTGAAAAGATTGACTTTTTATGATATAAATTACAGAAAGTAGATCTTCAGTTTCAGCGACAAAAAAATTTGAGTTAGTAGTAGTTCTAGCATTATTTATCCTACAAAGTATAGTTTCAGTACAAAATTTTGATGTTTTTCATCAACGTTGTGTTTTTTAAAGTATAAAATAGGAAAAAATCTAAGTATCATCCTTAAGTGTATAGCTTCTTATGAAAAGAGTATATTTTTATCTTTTTTTTTAGTAAAGCGCATCATTGAGAGTCAGATATCTGTTGTAGTTCCTCCTCTTGGAGACTGGCTGACCTTTGAACTCTGTTTCCTGCAGACCGACATCAGCCCGTCAGCAGGGGGGGGGTCAGTGAAGATCACACAGTCTCGCTCCAAGAAGACCTTCAGGTGTTCACTGCTGTAGCTCCTCCCCTAGTTCCTCGTTGCAGGAGACCAAAAGCATAGAACAAAATGAGGAAGAACGTTTTTTTCTTCGTCATTGTGATGAAGACGACGACGAAGATCACATAATGCACTGAGGTCACAATGTCTCACTGAGTTTTTACATAATCTCTTTAAATGTTTAATTCTAAAACCTTTTAACCAAAGTATTGCATATTTCACGGAGCTGATTGTTACTGATATATATGTATAAATAATATATACATATTGTGTACATTTAGAGATACTCATTTTGACACATTTTAACAACAAAAAAACGGAACATAGGAATATAGTGTTTTAATTTATTTTGAACCAAAGTTTTCATAGTATTGTTTTATTCCGTTCTGTAATTGTCAATATAAGAAAAATCTAAAGGAATTAACGGTAAAAACATATCTTTGAATCGGAATGCTGCGTTCAGGTCTCCTGTAAAACTGAGTGTTCAATCTGTCTGACAAGTTTTTGATACCTTTCTGTATTTTTGTATTTTTCCCTTTTCTTTAACATGAAGAGTTGATTTTGTAAACATTTCATAAGATTTCTGTTTATCAAAATGTTTGAATTCTTATTTTTATATGAATCAAAGAATGTCTAAAATATGTAATGTCTTAAAAGATTTTATTGAAATGTGACTTTTGTTTGTGTTGAATTTATTTGATTGATTTTTGGGTTGGTATATTAAATTAATGAAATAATCAATGGACATTTAACGCCCATTAGCCCCTAATACTATAAAGCAATAAGGTTGGCTGTACTTTATTGAGGTGGAACAGGGTCCTTTTATGTCACTTTACTAATGAAGAGAAGGACTTTTGTGTTTCACAACCTGAACTGCAGTTCTGTGAAACTGATCATATCTCATTTTACAAGAAGCTGCTGACCGCCTAAAGATTAGAGGCCCGTTTCCATGACGACCAGAGATGTTCCTATGAGATGGATGGTAGCAGTAAGTAGCTGTAACAGCATCAGCTGCAGCTACTTCCTGCTTCTACTTTAACTGGTGCAGTTTGTGTGACTCACTCAGCCTTTAACAGCGTCACCACCAGCAGGGCCCCTGCAGTGCCCCCTAGTGGTCGCTCTGGGAGCCGCAGTGGGCCCCAGAGATGTGGTGGCGGACGCGGCCCGGCACCCGTCAATCACCGGCCCGGCTATAGGCCTCTTGAGGCTGACTGAGCAGAGAAGCAAAATTGAAAATTGATTGTGTCTCCACAAATAAAGTCAACATATAGTTTCCTTAGTATTTAACCCGAAGTTCATCTTGTGTTTTGATGGAAAGTACAAAAAAAGATTAGTAAGAAGGAAGAGATTGTTGAGGGAAAATGTTTCTAATTGTCCTTATTGATCATGTTATAATCAGTTTGAGAGTAATTGGAGATATATATTTATATATCCATGTAGTTTCAGTCTAACGGAGGGAATGGAGAAGCTAACAAAAAGCCCATAGACATATATGGTGAGACGCCAACTAAGCAAGGTTGCAAAGATATGGAAAGACAGGTGTCATCATGACACTTAGGAGGACAAACGGTTTAGGACAAGATAGTGTAGAGACACCAGCTGTGGGACAACGGTCTCATGTGTAGATACCAGGATGAGCCACTTAGTCCAGCATCACAATCAGGATAAAAGAAGAATAGAGGGACGACAACAACACAAGTGAGTTCAGCTGATTAGACGCTAATGAAACGTTTGTGAATCCTGCTCCTGGGGGGCGAGGGACCGAGACAAATGAATCAATTGATCAATAATAGAACAGATGCATTTTATTGTGTATTTATGTGTGCTACTTGGGGCCATGAGAGTAGAAATTACTTTAATAAAAGTACAAACACTGAAACATTTTAGTCTGAAAAGTCACTCATCGCAATATAAATATATTATTATTGAACCTTTTCTATTTTTTATTTTGTCTCCCAAGAAAATACATTTCTTTTACATTTTAGTTTTGAATTCCTATTTTTTGGATTTAAAATATTTATATTAAGTATTATTAGAATTTCTGATTGAAGAAATACGTCTACAAGCACCTTACCTTTTTCATGACATGAAGTATTCGTTCATCACTAAACGAGGACGTAGCACATGATGAAATGAGAGTGAGGCTGATTCCAAAGGTCACATCTCCACGAGGCCTTGAGGAAGAAAAGGAAACACTTAAGGTTTAGTTTTACAGTGGTTCTACCTGATGGAGGTTCTACCTGATGGAGGTTCTATCTGATGGAGGTTCTACCTGATGAAGGTTCTACCTGATGGAGGTTCTACCTGATGGATGTTCTATCTGATGTTCTACCTGATGGAGGTTCTACCTGATGGAGGTTCTATCTGATGTTCTATTTGGTGGAAGTTCTAGCTGATGGTGGTTCTATCTGATGGAGGTTCTACCTGATGAAGGTTCTACCTGATGGAGGTTCTACCTGATGGAGGTTCTACCTGATGGAGGTTCTATCTGATGAAGGTTCTACCTGATGGAGGTTCTACCTGATGGATGTTCTACCTGATGGAGGTTCTATCTGATGTTCTGCCTGATGGAGGTTCTACCTGATGGAGGTTCTATCTGATGTTCTATTTGATGAAGGTTCTACCTGATGGAGGTTCCATCTGATGTTCTACCTGATGGAGGTTCTACCTGATGGAGGTTCTATCTGATGTTCTATTTGGTGGAAGTTCTAGCTGATGGTGGTTCTATCTGATGGAGGTTCTACCTGATGAAGGTTATACCTGATGGAGGTTCTATCTGATGTTCTACCCGATGAAGATTCTACCTGATGGAGGTTCTATCTGATGGTGGTTCTACCTGATGGAGGTTCTACCTGATGGAGGTTCCATCTGATGTTCTATTTGATGGAGGTTCTACCTGATGGAGGTTCTATCTGATGTTCTATTTGATGAATGTTCTACCTGATGGAGGTTCTATCTGATGTTCTATTTGATGGAAGTTCTAGCTGATGGAGGTTCTTCCTGATGAAGGTTCTACCTGATGGAGGTTCTATCTGATGAAGGTTCTACCTGATTGAGGTTCTATCTGATGTTCTACCTGATGAAGGTTCTACCTGATGGAGGTTCTATCTGATGAAGGTTCTACCTGATTGAGGTTCTATCTGATGTTCTACCTGATGGAGGTTCTACCTGACGGAGGTTCTATCTGTCTTACTACTCGTTACATGAACTGAATGTATTGTTCACCTTTTACGTTGTTCGTGTGTCACATGACGTCCTGTAGTGAGTCCATCCTGACAGACGGATCGTCCTCTGTGTCTCACTCAGGTTTCTTCCCTTTGTCCTCATGTGAGGGTTTGGGGACACAGGATGTCACATGTGTACACACTGTAGCCCTCTGAGGTTAGTGTGTAATTTGGGATTTTGGCCTTTACAAAATAAATTAAATAGAATTTAGTATATGTACATGAATGTTGCAGATCAGAGGACGCACCACACCTCTCTAGTGCTCCCAAGAGAAGAAGAGGGGAAGAAGAGAAAAGATTTATAAGAGGAGAAGGAGACAACAGAGAAACGATAGTCAAGTTTATTATTGAAGTGAGAAAAGTGACATTTATTTACACACATGTACAGTGAGTCCAACTGGTCCTGGATCAGAACAACAAACTAACAGCAGCTACAAAACATCTACTGAAACAGACTAACACATGTAAGTCCTGCACATATGAACACATGAACTTGTGAACAAATGAACACTGCTAAGGACGTCTGACACCCAAACATCAGGAACCCGTGGGGACTGGAGGAGGAACCTGTGAGATAGACAGACAAATGGAAATCAGGGGGAGCTCAGTACATATCGGCTCATTTCTCCTTCTTCTCCACCTGGTCCTCCCTGGGGCCTCCTCGCCTGGATCTCCTCCCTAGGGAGGCGCTCAGGGGGCATCCTAAACCACCTCAACTGGCTCCTTTCAGAAGATGGAACAACGGTGCAGTAAAGCACCGGCCAAACTCACACGGTAAGCGTGTTGCATCACTTCCTGTTTGATGTGATGGAACTTGTCACAGCTCTCTGTACCAAGTTAATTGTGTCCGTGACTGTGAGTGTCCCCCACACCCCTCCAGACCCCTATCCAGGCCCCACCAGATCCAACTGCTCCACCTCCTGCCCCCCCAGGGAGCCAGCATCTGCTGCCCCGGTCTGGTCCGTCTAGACCCCCCACTGTCACTGCCCCCCTTGTAGCAGGACTCCAGATGGGGGGCTCCTCTCCTCTTCAGCTTTGATGGTGGTTCATGTATTAATGTTTTAGGATAAAACTCATCTTGCATCTTTTCTATCATGCGGAGCTTTAAGAAACTTAAAAAGAACTATAGGCTAATTATTGTCAATTGACTAATCAATAATGATGATTAATGATTTCAGCTGTATTTCTATCGAGTGGAATCATTACAACATGAGGATGAATTGAGGTCAAACTGTGGTCACTTACTGTCCTTCAGGTGAGCTCATCAGACGATGGTGGAAGGACCGATGACCAGAGCTGCTTTCTGAGGACAGACAGGTTGAGACGGAGAGACTTAGAGAAGACAGTTAGGGACGAAGACAGACAGAAACCACAGAGTCCACATCTTGCTGAGTCCTTGATAACGACCACCAGTCTTTAATGAGGACTACTGGCCCTACTGGTCCTTTGATGTGGACTACCAGCCCTACTGGTCCTTTGATGTGGACTACCAGCCCTACTGGTCCTTTGATGTGGACTACCAGCCCTACTGGTCCTTTGATGTGGACTACCAGCCCTACTGGTCCTTTGATGTGGACTACCAGCCCTACTGGTCCTTTGATGTGGACTACACAATTGGACAACCAGTCCTTGACAAGGAACCAGACTCACAGGAGAGACGCTGTTGAGGTGCTGCTTGTTGGAGAAGGGCTGGTTGGGGGCGTGGCTCTGCTCCTCCGTCAGGTGGGAGGAGACGCAGCCGCTGTCCGACCCGGTGGAGCCGGAAAGACACCGAGAGGAGGAGCCAGAACTCTCTGTAGCTGAGAGAGAATACAAACATATTTTCAATTCTAAAATCATTATTACATTAGACATTTTCTTAATTTGTTCTTGTTCAGCCTTACTCATGGAGGGCTGGCTGCTGGTCTCCTCCTCCTCAATGCAGGAGGTGATGAAGGAGCCTTCAGCAGCAGGAGAGGGGGAGAGGTTCTGACTGCAGGGGGAGGCGACAGTGCGTCGTACATTACACACGGTTGGGGGTCTCACCTTCTCTACTCCATGCACCACCATCGTACCTGTACATGTGCAGGTTGAGCGGTCCCAGCAAGCCGGATGAGGAAGGCCCTAATGCTGAGGGGTCAGAGGTCACCGCTCTTCCATTAAAGGGGTTAGTGTGGTCGAAGACAGAGACAGCAATGGACGCCCGCGTTCTGGCACCTGAACACCAATCAATATCAAGGGATCAATAACCCAGCAGCTCCGATCCTTCACTGCTGCTACAGAATCCCACTGCTTTGCATGATCCACATCATGTGCATCATGCACCTTGATTGTGAAAGGGTTACCTCTGCTCTTCATGATGTAGTGAACAGCTCGGTCACTGATCGCTGCATCACTCGGCTGGATGTCCAGAAACGGTTTGTTGCCGACTCCCATCGACACCATCTCCTTCAGACGGATCTCTGAAACACACAGATGATGAAGAGGAGGAAGACGTCTCAGGTGATGACAAAGACCTCTGGTCCTACCTTTGTTCCTGGCGGCCTGCGTCCATAGGATCCGGGCAATGCCGGTGGTCCAGGCGTGCTTCACCTCCGATGTGGCGGCCTGAAGGATGAAGGTCTGGTTCTTGGACGTCCTCCTTCTAAACCAGATCTCAAAGCGAAGACCGTCGTCTCCTGCAGACTCCGTGAGACCCACGTCTGCTGTCTGAAGGACAAAGAAGAACATCTCAGTCAGACACCCATAGTGAGACTTCACGGTCGTGTCTCCATAGTCTAAGGAAGCTTCCTTGGGGGTTCAAACCTTGAAGGAGTGTTTGTAGATGAACACGTCCAGGCCTCCCTCCATCTTCTTGGGTTTACTGAAGAGGACGAGCTCCTCAAACAGGAAGATGTGGCGTTGACATTTCCTCCTCCCGGTCCAGACAGTGAACTCATCCTGACGGAGTAGCTGACCCTGCTCCTTCAGGTTCACCTGGAGACAAACACTTGGTTTAATCTCCATCACGGAGACACTGAAGGCAACACTTTGCTCTTTGGAATGACATCACAGACAAGGGATCATGAGTCACTGAGTGAGGAGGGGGTACAGGAGGAAAAAGAGGAAGGTTGAGGAGGAAGAGGACAGCTAACCCTCACTTACATCACAGTCTCGGATGGCGTCCATTGCCAGCAGGTCGTTGCCGTGGCGGAGTTGGAACTTGACCATGTTGGTGGCGGCGTGAAGCGCAATGAGCTGCGCCTCCTGGGCCTCCTGAGCCACGCCCACCTCCTTGATGAGGTCAGTGAGCAGGAGAGCATATTTACTCATCCTCTGCACCGGCTTCAGCAGGTAGGACGACAGGTTCATCTTATCGCCCAGCTCCACCTGCTTCCTCTGCAGGGAGGGGGGCAGAGAGGAGAGGTCAAAGATCACTGGGTTATGACAACAAAAGAAAGGCTGCAGTGCATTCGGTGCACCTGGTAAACTCAGGTAGAAGAAGTGAGACACGTTCTCACCCTGAAGAAGGAGTTCTCATGGAGGGCCAGCAGGGCGTCGGACTTTGGTTTGTTCTTGCTGTACAGAGCGTAAAGACTGAACTGGTCCTTCTGTCACACAACAACAAGCACAGCGAGGGACTCAGTGTGGTTCCTACATGTCTGATGAAGCAGTGAGGGACTCAGTGTGGTTCCTACATGTCTGATGAAGCAGTGAGGGACTCAGTGTGGTTCCTACATGTCTGATGAAGCAGTGAGGGACTCAGTGTGGTTCCTACATGTCAGATGAAGCAGTGAGGGACTCAGTGTGGTTCCTACATGTCTGATGAAGCAGTGAGGGACTCAGTGTGGTTCCTACATGTCAGATGAATCAGTGAGGGACTCAGTGTGGTTTCTACATGTCTGATGAAGCAGTGAGGGACTCAGTGTGGTTCCTACATGTCAGATGAAGCAGTGAGGGACTCAGTGTGGTTCCTACATGTCTGATGAAGCAGTGAGGGACTCAGTGTGGTTCCTACATGTCTGATGAAGCAGTGACGGACTCAGTGTGGTTCCTACATGTCAGATGAAGCAGTGAGGGACTCAGTGTGGTTCCTACATGTCTGATGAAGCAGTGAGGGACTCAGTGTGGTTCCTACATGTCAGATGAAGCAGTGAGGGACTCAGTGTGGTTTCTACATGTCAGATGAAGCAGTGAGGGACTCAGTGTGGTTCCTACATGTCTGATGAAGCAGTGAGGGACTCAGTGTGGTTCCTACATGTCTGATGAAGCAGTGAGGGACTCAGTGTGGTTCCTACATGTCTGATGAAGCAGTGAGGGACTCAGTGTGGTTCCTACATGTCAGATGAAGCAGTGAGGGACTCAGTGTGGTTCCTACATGTCTGATGAAGCAGTGAGGGACTCAGTGTGGTTCCTACATGTCAGATGAATCAGTGAGGGACTCAGTGTGGTTCCTACATGTCTGATGAAGCAGTGAGGGACTCAGTGTGGTTCCTACATGTCAGATGAAGCAGTGAGGGACTCAGTGTGGTTCCTACATGTCTGATGAAGCAGTGAGGGACTCAGTGTGGTTCCTACATGTCTGATGAAGCAGTGACGGACTCAGTGTGGTTCCTACATGTCAGATGAAGCAGTGAGGGACTCAGTGTGGTTCCTACATGTCTGATGAAGCAGTGAGGGACTCAGTGTGGTTCCTACATGTCAGATGAAGCAGTGAGGGACTCAGTGTGGTTTCTACATGTCAGATGAAGCAGTGAGGGACTCAGTGTGGTTCCTACATGTCTGATGAAGCAGTGAGGGACTCAGTGTGGTTCCTACATGTCTGATGAAGCAGTGAGGGACTCAGTGTGGTTCCTACATGTCAGATGAAGCAGTGAGGGACTCAGTGTGGTTCCTACATGTCTGATGAAGCAGTGAGGGACTCAGTGTGGTTCCTACATGTCTGATGAAGCAGTGACGGACTCAGTGTGGTTCCTACATGTCTGATGAAGCAGTGAGGGACTCAGTGTGGTTCCTACATGTCAGATGAAGCAGTGAGGGACTCAGTGTGGTTCCTACATGTCTGATGAAGCAGTGAGGGACTCAGTGTGGTTCCTACATGTCAGATGAAGCAGTGAGGGACTCAGTGTGGTTCCTACATGTCAGATGAAGCAGTGAGGGACTCAGTGTGGTTCCTACATGTCAGATGAAGCAGTGAGGGACTCAGTGTGGTTCCTACATGTCTGATGAAGCAGTGAGGGACTCAGTGTGGTTCCTACATGTCTGATGAAGCAGTGACGGACTCAGTGTGGTTCCTACATGTCTGATGAAGCAGTGAGGGACTCAGTGTGGTTCCTACATGTCTGATGAAGCAGTGAGGGACTCAGTGTGGTTCCTACATGTCTGATGAAGCAGTGAGGGACTCAGTGTGGTTCCTACATGTCTGATGAAGCAGTGAGGGACTCAGTGTGGTTCCTACATGTCAGATGAAGCAGTGAGGGACTCAGTGTGGTTCCTACATGTCTGATGAAGCAGTGAGGGACTCAGTGTGGTTCCTACATGTCAGATGAATCAGTGAGGGACTCAGTGTGGTTCCTACATGTCTGATGAAGCAGTGAGGGACTCAGTGTGGTTCCTACATGTCAGATGAAGCAGTGAGGGACTCAGTGTGGTTCCTACATGTCTGATGAAGCAGTGAGGGACTCAGTGTGGTTCCTACATGTCTGATGAAGCAGTGACGGACTCAGTGTGGTTCCTACATGTCAGATGAAGCAGTGAGGGACTCAGTGTGGTTCCTACATGTCTGATGAAGCAGTGAGGGACTCAGTGTGGTTCCTACATGTCAGATGAAGCAGTGAGGGACTCAGTGTGGTTTCTACATGTCAGATGAAGCAGTGAGGGACTCAGTGTGGTTCCTACATGTCTGATGAAGCAGTGAGGGACTCAGTGTGGTTCCTACATGTCTGATGAAGCAGTGAGGGACTCAGTGTGGTTCCTACATGTCAGATGAAGCAGTGAGGGACTCAGTGTGGTTCCTACATGTCTGATGAAGCAGTGAGGGACTCAGTGTGGTTCCTACATGTCTGATGAAGCAGTGACGGACTCAGTGTGGTTCCTACATGTCTGATGAAGCAGTGAGGGACTCAGTGTGGTTCCTACATGTCAGATGAAGCAGTGAGGGACTCAGTGTGGTTCCTACATGTCTGATGAAGCAGTGAGGGACTCAGTGTGGTTCCTACATGTCAGATGAAGCAGTGAGGGACTCAGTGTGGTTCCTACATGTCAGATGAAGCAGTGAGGGACTCAGTGTGGTTCCTACATGTCAGATGAAGCAGTGAGGGACTCAGTGTGGTTCCTACATGTCTGATGAAGCAGTGAGGGACTCAGTGTGGTTCCTACATGTCTGATGAAGCAGTGACGGACTCAGTGTGGTTCCTACATGTCTGATGAAGCAGTGAGGGACTCAGTGTGGTTCCTACATGTCTGATGAAGCAGTGAGGGACTCAGTGTGGTTCCTACATGTCTGATGAAGCAGTGAGGGACTCAGTGTGGTTCCTACATGTCTGATGAAGCAGTGAGGGACTCAGTGTGGTTCCTACATGTCTGATGAAGCAGTGAGGGACTCAGTGTGGTTCCTACATGTCAGATGAAGCAGTGAGGGACTCAGTGTGGTTCCTACATGTCTGATGAAGCAGTGAGGGACTCAGTGTGGTTCCTACATGTCAGATGAAGCAGTGAGGGACTCAGTGTGGTTCCTACATGTCTGATGAAGCAGTGAGGGACTCAGTGTGGTTCCTACATGTCTGATGAAGCAGTGAGGGACTCAGTGTGGTTCCTACATGTCTGATGAAGCAGTGAGGGACTCTCAGTGGGTGTCTCCAGCAGGCTTCCAGCTCTCTCAGGAAGAACTGACTGTGGAAGTCCAGGAGCTTCTCCAGGTTCCCAAAGACGACAGACCGCTTGCCCCGGAGGTCCTGAGGAAGGTCGGCTCGGTCCATCTCAGGGAAGTAGTGATGGATGATGTAACGCAGGGAGCGCACATACTCCCTCTCTGTGGTCACCATCTCCTCCACCACGTGACGAAGCTTACTGCAGAGACACCAGACCCGAGTGACTCTGACACTGTGATGAATGAAGTAAACGTGTGTTAAGCCCTGTGAAGTTTATTACCCACCTCCCTCTGGGCCGGGGGTCCGTCTTGGGGCCCCCAGTGGTCCAGGGGGTCTCAGGGCTGCGTGGAGGCGGTCCGGCCGCCCTGGGGCAGAGCGTGCGGTTGGCGGCCTCGGAGCTGCTGACCTCCAGCCCCCGAATGACCACGCCCGTGTTGCCTCTGCAGAGCGGCTCGCTGAGGGCGCGAGTGCACGGGCCGACCCGCGGCGCCTCGGGGGTGGGGGGGCAGTCAAAGCTCTGCGTCTTCCTGAGCTGCTTCCGTCTGCCGGAGGAGAAGAGGGAGGAGTTGAGGCGGGGGAGGCTCGGACTAGAGGATGGGGGGTCCGCCTGGTCCGCTGACTCCTGAGAGGAGAAGCTGTGGAACAATCGCTGGATGAGAGGTGTGTGCTGGGGGGGGGCTGAAGAGGAGGTGGAGGAGGGCGAGAAGAAGATGCTCCGAGGAGGTGAGGAGATGTTGCTGTCCTCGTTAGAGGGGCAAGACAAGGAGGAGGTCTTGTGGACCCCCCAGAGTCCTGACAGCTTTCTCCTGGAGGAGACAGAGCTTCTGCTGTCGGTGGAGTCAGAGCGATGCCTGGGGGCGGAGTCCCGCGTCCTGAGTGCCGCCTCCATCTTCCTGTCAAACATCTTCTTGGTCTCCTGACACTTGGACCAGGAGAAGCTCCACTGACGGAGGCCTCGCTCCCCCTGCAGCTCACTGGCCTCCGCCCTCATCTCCTGGAAACGCTCCTCTGGGATCTGTGGGTGCTGGAGGCGGAACTCCTCCAGGCAGCCAATCACTGACTGGCATTTGTCGGGCAGCATGCAGTCCTCCATACTCACACCAGCTAGGTGACGCATACCCTCCATGGCCCAGCCATAGGCCTGCAGGGAGAGGGGCGTGGGTTAATGACATGACATCACAGTAACCCAATTAAATATGTAATAACACACATGTTGCATGTTTACAGTCTGTAAAGCCCCCTGAGGCAAATTTGTAATTTGCTATTTTGGGCTATACAACATAAAATGTATTGAACATCTTACTCCCAAATAGTGACGCTCTAAACGTACATTTGTGGTCATATCGCGTGTACCGCGTACAGAGAGGGGGCGTGGCTTATCACCCTGAAACAGATCAACATTCCGCCATTGTTCCTGGCATCATACGCCTCTCTCTACTTCTACTCACGTCGGATCAAACAGAGTCGTGTTTTTGTACTAACTAGCATCCGGAGGCGCAGACAGCTTCCACAACAACTGCGTCTGGATCACGGCGCTTCCAGCGGTACCTGGTGCTCGCCGTTAGCCCGTTTGAAAGCTTGTTGGCTCGGATCGGACTTCACGTCATACTTCCACGTCGAAGGGACGGTCCCTGATCCAGGCTCTTGTCATCTCCTGGACTATTGTAACTGTCTCCTGGCAGGTCTCCCTGCTCCATTCCACCTCTGCAGCTCATCCACAATGCAGCAGCTCCACTGGTCTTCAACCTTCCTAAGTTCTCCCACACTGCTCCACTCCTCCTCTCTTCACTGGTTACCAGTGGCTGCCTCATCCAGTTCAAAGTACTGGTTCTCACTGTGAATGGATGGGGTCCAGTCTCCATCCAGGACCTGGTCAAACCCTTCAAACTAAAGACACACCTCTTTATTCTGTCCCTCGACTAAAAACACTAACAAACTGTAGACCTTAAACTGACTCCTATCTTTAACAAGTTGTAAATCGGCTTATTTGATGAAATTGCACTTTGTGTGTGTGTGGTCTAAGAGAAGAGGCCTCATCTATGATTCAGAGACAACTTACACATCACCATTAAAACACACACACACGTTATTGATCCAGTGTGAGGGGGGGCGTGGCTAAACACAGGCAAAGCTCTCAGGACATGGCATTTTTTCAACTACAATAAAGCCAACAATTGATCTGATATGAATGATAATGTCTTAACGGGGTCCTCACATAATCAATATTCATCTTCATCGTTACAGTGGTCAGATGGTTTGTTTTCCCTGACTGGAGGTCAGCTGTCGGACAACTGACCATGTGGAGAGTTTCCCAGAAAGCCGCTGGGTTCACTGATCCAGTAACTGATGAGACCTGATCCGCTCTCACACCCACTGATGAGATGAGAAAGGTCTGATGAAGACCAGTGAGGAGGAGCAGTGACCCGATGAAGATCACGTCTGAGCTCTAATAGGATAAGAAGGTCCTGATGAAGACCAGTGAGGAAGAGGAGCAGTGACATGATGAAGTGTGCTTGGACCTCTCCACCTCTGCTGCTCCATTATCCGTTTGTATAAGTGGACTAGAATGACTGAGAGAAAAGAGGAGGTGGACAGAGGAAGGAGAGGAAAGAGGACGGAGAATAGAGGAGGAGAAGGAGATTAAGCAGAAGAAGGATAAGGAGAGAGGAAGAGGAGGAGGAGGACAGTGGATGAGGTGGAGGATGACCAAGCAGACAGGCTCTTTGTTTCAGGGACAGTGACCCTGCAGGACTCCAGATCTGGATCCAGGTCACCACAGAGGAAGAGGAGGGGTCGTTGTGATGTCACACAGGAAGAGGATCATCCTCACAGAGACAACAACATGGAGATCAGCTCTCCTTACTCCCCTTCACTCCTCCTCACTCCTTTACTCCTTACTTCTGCAGACCTGTCAATCACTGTGTAGCCCCGCCCTAAAGCATCCTCCGCTTCATGGTCTGTTTGACTCTAAATGGACCATCGTTCACTAAATGAACATCATGCTGCATTGAAGAAGACTTGAAACTAGAGACTGAGACCATAAACTCATGTTTACAATGTTTACTGAGGGAATAAATCAAGAGAGAAGTACAGTCATTTCCTCATAGACGGCTATGGGAGCAGAGGAGTCGCCCCCTGCTGGTCACTACACAGAAGTAGAGTCATTTCCTCATAGACGTCTATGGGAGCAGAGGAGTCGCCCCCTGCTGGTCACTACACAGAAGTAGAGTCATTTCCTCATAGACGTCTATGGGAGCAGAGGAGTCGCCCCCTGCTGGTCACTACACAGAAGTAGAGTCATTTCCTCATAGACGTCTATGGGAGCAGAGACTTAGATGGATCTAGATTGCCGTCTATGGGACCTGGTGATGACCACAGAGAAGCAGAGTCCTCAGCAGCTTGTTCTTTACACGTTGAACTTATTCACTGTGGAAACCTCCCGAGGCAAAGTGCTGCTCTCCTGACCACACAACGTTCCCTGAGAGCTCCAAACACAACATGTGGACCAACACCTCCTTCTGAGCCCAAACAACAACAACAACGATATTTAGAGTTGAACCCTGTTGTCCTCACAGAGAAGAACAGATTGACAGTAAGATTGTGTTCACTTTGCACTGCAGCAACACACACACACACACACACAAAAAAGAGGAGCAAATCTCGCCTCAGGAGTCAAACTGAAGCCCACAACACAACAAACTGAATAACGGCTACACAAACACACACACATACAACCACAAAACTCTACACTGTTAAAGCTGGGAGTGTGTGTGTTTGTGTAGCAGTGTATCGTACCTTGTGTGTTCTGCTGAAGCGCTGCAGTGTGTCTGAGGAGCCGAACACACGCACACAAACACACACACACCGCCCCCCCACCCCTCTCATTCACTCACTGAATGGCAGATGGGCGGTCCCAGGAGGAGGGGGAAGGGAAGGGGGGTCACCACGGCAACAAAGACTTATTGAAAGAAGTGAAAAGAAGAAGGAGGGAGAACTTGGCACTGGAATGATACGTAGACATCACACACAAAGACACACATTCTGTGTCACACAGACACACACAAACAGTTCAGGAGGTTGAGGGAGTTTCACATTAGAACAGAAATCCTGATCCATCAAAGATGTTCATACGAGGTTTCTAGAAGACAAAGAGTTTCATGCTGTAAGTGCATGTGTGTGTGTGTGTGTGCGTCTGTGCGTGTGTGTGCGTCTGTGCGTGTGTGTGCGTCTGTGCGTGTGTGTGCGTCTGTGCGTGTGTGTGCGTCTGTGCGTGCGTGTCTGTGCGTGTGTGTGTGTCAGGTCAATAAATGAGCAGCTCAGTGTATCCGGGTGGAAACTTCACATTAATTCAGAGTCACTTCTCTGCACTTTGGACATAATTAAAAAAAACGATGCAAATATGAATATAATTATTTGTCTTATTATAAATATTACATGATTATTTATAGTAACATTATTACTATTATTAACGCATTGTCATTGACAGTTTTATAATTTATACTAATGTTACTGTTTTTTATTATTAGTGATAAATGTAATAATAGCATTATTCATACTAATAATTATTAGTGGTTATTATGAATACTTCTTAATAATACTGTAGATATAATATTATCATTGATGTTTTTATCATTACAAAAATATTATTATCATTATTATTAATACTGTCAATAGAATCATTAATTGTACATAATGAGGACAGAAGATTCAACTAAAATGTCAGATTGAGAATAAATTGATTCTGATTTCAAAGCAAAATATCTGATTCTTGTGATCAGTAGATGGTCACATGATCAAAGGAGGAAGTGAAGGAAGAGTTAGAGTAAGATGAATAAGAGGTAGAGTATGAGGACAAGAACAAGCAGGCGAGGAAGAGGAGGAAGTGGAAGAGGACAGTTTAAATCTGTGGTCAGTCTCTGTCACCATGACGACATCCCATCACCTATGGTTCAGTAGTGAAGGATTTAATTTATTCTAATCTCTGTAATATGAAATATATCAAGTCATTGATGACACGCATCAATAAATCCACCCAATGAACGACAGACTGTGATGTCATCACACAGTGACATCACCATGATGTCATCCCACAATACCTGGTCCAAGAAGCTGTAGAGCTCCAGGGACCGCTCCAGGTTCTGACCCGTGGTGTTGACCCGCTGGGAGAAGTCCTGCAGCTGAGCCCGGAAAGAATGAACTTTGACCTCATAGACACGAAGGTCAGCTGACGTCATGTGACCCCAACGATCCAGGCGACTCAGCAACTCCTCCCCTCGTCTGCAGCGCTCCTGAGGAGAGAAGGAGAGAAGATCATTACAGATCATCATTACACTTCTGCATGTTTTCACACACACTCACGCTACACGTCCAATGTCAACAACAGTCAAACAAAAAAAAAAGGGTAAAATAATAAGTACTTGGTACCCAAAGAATTTCCAGATCTCACTTCTGGCATCTTTACTTTCAACAAGATGAGGACAGTGGTCAACAGCTCCTGCTCATGAGGACATGTCTCCCTGAGATGACTCTCTGTGAGTGACAGCTGGTAGCCCCGCCCACCAAGTCAATGCATGCAAGCAGCTGGACAGGATGTGTGTGTGTGTACATGTGTGTGTGTACATGTGTGTGTGTGTGCGTGTGTGTGTATGTGTGTGTGTGTGTACATGTGTGTGTGTGCGCGCGTGTGTGTGTACATGTGTGTGCGTGTGTGTGCGCGTGTGTGTGCGTGTGTGTGCGTGTGTGTGTGCGTCTTACGTAAGCAGCAGTGTGAAATTCTTTGAAGTCTCCTTGTTTCTTTTTAAGGAGCTCCAGAGAATCTTCTGCCTCATTCAGAGTCTTCAGATCAGCTTCTCCTACATCCTGCAGCCAGGAGCTCACCTGTAGGTATAAATATACTAACAATGATCCACCACACACACACACACGCACACACACACACACACACACACGCACACACACACACACGTACTGAGCGTGCTCAAACTGACCTCGGTGAAGCCCGCCTCCAGCCCCTTGAAGTCCAGGATGAAGTTCAGCTCCTGAGTCCTGGCGTTGGAGAGAGTGACCAGAAGATGCAGCAGTTCGTCCACCTGCTCGTACAGCACGGACACCGCCTCCAAAGCCATGCCGACGCCGCCCTCCTCTCTGCGCAGGCGAGACAGCGAAGCACCGCCCTCCTTCTGCAGCTGCACCAATCGGCTGTCTGCAAGGACGCTGCGCATCATGGTCTGGTACCCGTACAACAGCAGCTCGGCCTCCTGGGAAGGAAAGAGAGAAGGTGGAGGTAGTGGGACATGAGTGTGTGCGAGTGTGTGTCTGCGTGCGTTACCTCCGCTGCAGCAGGTAGAGGTGTGGTCTGCAGGACGGTGACGGTTTTCTGCAGCAGCTTGATGACGTCTTCACACTGAATGGTCAGCTGCTCCAATCGCTAAACAAACGATACACTAAGTCACTGTTAAACGTTGTGTGTGTCTGCAGGTGGAGGACCTACCGATCTGAAGCAGAGCCAGCTGCTCTGACTGAAGCTGGAGGAACCTCCGAACTCTGCAGACAACTGCTGGAGAGCCACGTGCTTCTGAAGAGCCCTCAGAGAAAACAGCACCTCCACCTGTGTGCACACACACAACCTTTGAATGTTTCTGTGCTGAGATCGTACGCGGACCCTGCTGCAGGTCAATGTTCAGGGCGACCATGTGACCAGGTGCTCATGTGACCGGGCTTTACCTGTGCTGCTGCATGTTTGTGGAGACCCATAGAAGAGTCCTTGTTGAGCAGCAGGAGGACGGAGTGGACGGAGCCGGGGACGATGTCCTGAGGGGCCCAGGAGGGGACAGTTTAATATCAGAACATGATGGGGCCCACGTTGAGGCGTAGTTTCAGACTCACCTGCAGGGACCTGAGGGCGGAGAACAGGACCGGGACTGGAGCAGCTGCGCGGGCGTCCACCAGAACTGTCAGCCCCGAGGCTGCCACCTCCTTCCTGTTTCACACAGGAAGTGATGTCAGAGGAGGACGACCCCTTTATGGTAACCTGAGTGTGTGTGCGAGTGCAGGTGTGGGGGAGGGGGGCTACCTGAGGGTGGAGCAGTAGTAGAGCAGGAGGCACAGCACGGCGCTGCCACAGTCGGGGTTGGACCACACGGAGCTCGTGGTGCAGACCGTCAGCAGAACTCGACCACTCCGGTCTCTGGTCCCTGAACGGAACCAATCTCACCTCATGAGGCATTCAAGGACTAGCAGGATCAGATATTAGAACTGGATCTGGTTTGGATTTAATTCTAGGTCAGTTCTGGGTCTAACTCTTCTTGATTCAGGTCTACAGGTTTTTCTCACCAGGTAAACAGAGAGCTCCAGAGCGTAGCAGCTCTGTGTAGAAGCTGGACTGGGCGGACTGGGAGAGCTGTACTGGCACCACTGGCTCAGCTGACTGGTCCAGCGATGATTCTGGTTCTGTTAGACTGGGACCGTTTGACAGGGGGGCATGAGACTGGACAGGAGGTCTGCTGAGGCCTGTAGAGAAAGAAAACTAGTCACTGACCATTAACTAGTTAATAATAGTCCTTAACCTGTCCTCACACTAACTAGTTAATAATAGTCCTTAACCTGTCCTCACTCCATGTTATCTACATCCAAACAGGTTTTTGAGGAGGAGGTGGAAAGTGATTCAATCAGATGAAGATATCAACAGAAGGATGAAAAGCAGGAGGGAAGTAGAACTGAGGAGAAGAAACACGATTCTGTACCTTTGGTCTGAGGCCTTGGACTTCGTCCTCCACCAACCTCGCAGCTCATCTCCTCTTCACCCTGCTCCTGATTTTTCTCATCTTGTTGTTCAGGCCCTTTGTCCCCAGGTCTGCACCATAGTGAGTCTGCTTCCATCCTCGGTGAGTTGTCAGAATAAAAGTCCTCAGAGAGTTTTTGAAGTCTGTCATTTTTAGAACAAGTGTCCTCAGAGGGTTTGTGTTTTGTATTTTTAACAGAATAAGAGTCCCCAGAGTGCTTTTGTTGTGTATGGTTTTCAGAATAAGAGTCCTCAAAGAGTGTTTGTAATGTTTTGTTTTCAGAAGAGTTCTCAGGGTGTCTTTGGTTTGTCTTATTTTCACAATAAGAGTCGGAAGACTGCTTGGGTTGTCTATTACATTCAAAATAAGAGTCCACAGAGTGTGTATGTTCTTTATTATTTTCAGAATAAGGGTCCTTGAGATGTGTCTCCTCCTCTTCCTCGCCTTCTTTCATCACTTGCTCTTCCTCCCTTCTACCTCCACTCTGCCTGTGAACTGTCACCTGAACCTCTTCTTCTACTTCTATCTCCTCGTCTTCCTCCTCATCCAACTCTTCCTCTGTGTCTTCACTTTCATTTAGTAAACCTCCATCCTGCCTACACTTTGCATCTTCCAGCTGTTTTTCTTCTTCTTCCTTGACTTCCACTTCCACTACCATGCCATGCTTCCCTTTCTGCTTTTTCATCATCTCTCTCTCCTCCCTGGTTTCCTCTGACTCTCCCCCGGGCTCTACCTCCTCCTCCTCTTCCTCACTCAGATCTGTGCTACTTTCAGATTCAGTGTTTAACTTCAAACTTATGCCTGAATCAGTACCTTCCATGTTTTCCAGTAACGTCCAGCTGATGGAACCCACAGCTTCAGGAGGAGCAGAGGAGGAGGTGGAGGAGATTGTGGGGAGGATGACTGTTCCTGAGTCCGGGATCAGGTTCTCCTCAATGAGCCAGGAAAACCCCAAAGTGGGGGTGTGGGAGCTGACCTCCACACCAGGCCTGAAGGAGTGTGTGTGAGCGGTGTAAGGTGTGTGTGTAGCAGCAGAGTGTGTGTGAGGTGTGTGTGCAGCAGCAGAGTGTGTGTGAGGTGTGTGTGCAGCAGCAGAGTGTGTGTGAGTGGTGTGTGTGCTGGTCCTGGCTCGGTGCTGCAGACTGATGGACTGGGTTAAGGAGCCCTTCTGTGGGGAGAAGCGAGGCAGCTCCGTCAGCTCCACGTACTCTCCCTCTGAGTCCTCTGTGTCATCACTCGCTGCTGATTGGGTTAGATTGGGCTGATTGACAGGCTCTACTTCCTGTCTCGAGGAGCCGACATCTCTGACCAGATCTTGAGAGGTTTTCATCAACGTGTCTCCATCCTTAACAGGGGACGCGTTCTCCTCCTTCAGGGAGCGCTCACTGATGAATTGTGGGACCCTGAAGACGTTCCCGTGGGTGGAGACGAGGCAGCGCTCCAGTCTCGGCGGCCCCCGCTGCTCCCTCTCCTTGTTGATTGAGTCCACCCAGGCCATGCTGAAGATGACGGCAGGGCTATCTTAGACATCTCCTGGTGCTCCACATGGAGGCCGACGCTCTGCACAGGAGCAGCCGTCGCGGCTCGCCTGCAGGAGGCGCTGTGCTCTCAGGGAGGAGGAGTAGCAGCAGCAGGAGCAACCAACCGGTAGAAGTCTCCTGGACGCAGTAGGCGTGGTTCAGAGGACAAAGCTGAACAACAGTCTCACGGAGGCGCAGAGGTCAGCCTCCATGGAGAAAGAACAGACCACGGTACTGCAGCTGAAGAAGAGGAGACAGAAAGAAGAGATACGGATCTTTTGTGTCAGGCTGTAACTTACGATGTTGTATTCAGTGGCGACTTAATAACACAATCAGCAACACAACAATCATTAGGACAGTTGTCTGTGCCAGGAGAGTTAAGAAGGATTCACATCTGCATCAGAGCAGCATCAGACACACATGGCTCTGGGATTTTATCCCTGAAGCCCCCAGAGACAGGAGGGTAGCCCCCAGAGACAGGACGGAAGCCCCCAGAGAAAGGACGGAAGCCCCCAGAGACAGAAGGGTAGCCCCCAGAGACAGGACGGAAGCCCCCAGAGACAGAAGGGTAGCCCCCAGAGACAGGACGGAAGCCCCCAGAGACAGAAGGGTAGCCCCCGGAGACAGGAGGGTAGCCCCCAGAGACAGGACGGAACCCCCTCGAGACAGAAGGGTAGCCCCCAGAGACAGGACGGAAGCCCCCAGAGAAAGGACGGAAGCCCCCAGAGACAGAAGGGTAGCCCCCAGAGACAGGACGGAAGCCCCCAGAGACAGAAGGGAACCCCCCGGAGACAGGACGGAAGCCCCCAGAGACAGGACGGAAGCCCCCAGAGACAGGACGGAAGCCCCCAGAGACAGAAGGGTAGCCCCCAGAGACAGGACGGAAGCCCCCAGAGACAGAAGGGTAGCCCCCGGAGACAGGAGGGTAGCCCCCAGAGACAGGACGGAACCCCCCCGAGACAGAAGGGTAGCCCCCAGAGACAGGACGGAAGCCCCCAGAGAAAGGACGGAAGCCCCCAGAGACAGAAGGGTAGCCCCCAGAGACAGGACGGAAGCCCCCAGAGACAGAAGGGTAGCCCCCGGAGACAGGAGGGTAGCCCCCAGAGACAGGACGGAACCCCCCCGAGACAGAAGGGTAGCCCCCAGAGACAGGACGGAAGCCCCCAGAGAAAGGACGGAAGCCCCCAGAGACAGAAGGGTAGCCCCCAGAGACAGGACGGAAGCCCCCAGAGACAGGACGGAAGCTTCTAGAGACAGGAGGGTAGCCCCCAGAGACAGGACGGAAGCCCCCAGAGACAGAAGGGTAGCCCCCGGAGACAGGAGGGTAGCCCCCAGAGACAGGACGGAAGCCCCCAGAGACAGAAGGGTAGCCCCCAGAGACTAAAGGGTAGCCCCCAGAGACAGGACGGAAGCCCCCAGAGACAGGACGGATGCTTCTAGAGACAGGAGGGTAGCCCCCAGAGACAGGACGGAAGCTTCTAGAGACAGGAGGGTAGCCCCCAGAGACAGGACGGAAGCCCCCAGAGACAGAAGGGTAGCCCCCAGAGACTAAAGGGTAGCCCCCAGAGACAGAAGGGTAGCCCCCAGAGACAGAAGGGTAGCCCCCAGAGACAGGACGGAAGCCCCCAGAGACAGGACGGATGCTTCTAGAGACAGGAGGGTAGCCCCCAGAGACAGGACGGAAGCTTCTAGAGACAGGACAGTAGAAAGTAGAACGATCCAGGGATACTCACATTTCACTGAATGTCCGTTAGACAGCAGTAATCAACGGCCTTCACTGCTGTAGCAGCTCTCCTCCACACAGACCTGACGGAGGACAGTCTGAGACGTGTCCCAGAAGAGCCGGTAGAGGGAGGAGATTCAGAGTCCTGTGGGGTAAAGACTATATGAAGAGCTTGTAGCTTCAGGGCACTTTAGTCATTTAACTTTGCTAATTTGACCGCTACGTCAAACCTTCACGAGTGTGAATTCAGGTTCAATAAAATGTCTTCTGTTTCTTCCCCAGAAACACCGAGCAGCACCAGTGAGCATTTAGACCAACACACAGCTGAGTTTGGCCACCTCCTCTGCTATAATTAGTCCACACATGGATGTTACTGTACTCCAGTCAGCTGCTGCACGTCTGAACAGAAGCCAACACGCCTCATCAGCACGTGATCCATCAGTCACACCCCTAGAGGTGTGCCTGGGAGACCCCGTCTTCATGCTGCCAGACAACGCTCAGGTAAAAACATCAGCCTGCACTTTCTGCCTCAGCTCTTCTTGCAGCGAGACCCCTACCATTGTAACCACTGAAAAAGGGTCCAATTTGAAAAATAGAGGTACAAGTCACAGACAACAAGAGGATTAAAGTGGGAAGACTGAGGCTTGGGACCGGCACAGTTAGGAGGGGGGGCAGGTGAAAGCTGGCCGAGCGAGGTCCCATGGGAGAACCACTGTGAGGCCTGCTGAATAGTAACCTAGTTATCCTGCTGCCATTAAACACTTTATTTTATTAAGCTTGAGCTCTCATTAGTTAGGTCAGAGGTCAACATCTAGATGATCCGCTAGACACGTAGACTAAAAGTGATCAGGCACCTTGTGGTGCTTTAAGCAAACTACCAATGTAGATGGAGTAAATATAAATACTCAGTATTACTGGGACCAGACTAACCGGATCAACACGTCTCTAGAGGGTGACATGTTCCTACTGCTGCTCTTTGACTCCCCCTGGATTAAACTAATCCAATCTCTCAGGTCCTGCTGGTTCCTCTGCCTCCCCAGAGAGCCATGATTCATCCACCAACCACTCAAGTGGCGGCTCAGGGACCAACCGGTTCCCGCTCGGTTTGGAAGACCACGGTGCAGCGGGGAACCGGGTCAACAGTGGACCGGATCCTGCTGGAACACGTGCTCTGCTGTCCACATGAACAGAGGTCACGACCTTTGGAGCCCAGGGGAGACGTAGTGTGCAGGCCAGCTGTCCCTCACACGTGACTTACACCCCGAGCCCACCGCACACAGCCTCAGGTTCTTTAGAAGCAACAGGACGTCCTCAGGAAACATGCACAGGAACCCCCATGGAGGCTTTTATTGTGAAAGAGGAAGTGAGTGTGGAGGAAAAACATGAGACTGATAACAACACTACAGATACACAACGCACACATAACACTGCAGATACACAACGCACACATAACACTGCAGATACACAACGCACACATAACACTGCAGATACACAACGCACACATAACACTGCAGATACACAACGCACACATAACGCTACAGATACACAACGCACACATAACTTTACAGATACACAACGCACACACACGCACAACACTACAGATACACAATGCACACACATAACACTACAGATACACAACACACAACGCTACAGATACACAACACACAACACTACAGATACACAACGCACATACATAACACTACAGATACACAACGCTACAGATACACAACACACACATAACACTACAGATACACAACGCACACATAACGCTACAGATACACAACGCACACACACACACAACACTACAGATACACAACACACAACACTACAGATACAAAACGCACACAACACTACAGATACACAACGCACACAACACTACAGATACACAAAGAACACATCGCGCACAGAATGCTACAGATACACAACGCACACACATAACACTACAGATACACAACGCACACACGAGGCTATTTGAGGCTATGCGAGGCTGTGTGAGGCTATGCGAGGCTGTGTCAGGCTTTGTGAGGCTGTGTGAGGCTGTGCGAGGCTGTGTGAGGCTATGCGAGGCTGTGTGAGGCTGTGTGAGGCTGTCTGAGGCTGTGTGAGGCTGTGTGAGGCTGTGTGAGGCTGTGCAAGGCTATGCGAGGCTGTGTGAGGCTGTGCGAGGCTGTGTGAGGCTATGCGAGGCTGTCTGAGGCTGTGTGAGGCTGTGTGAGGCTATGCGAGGCTGTGTGAGGCTGTGCGAGGCTGTGCGAGGCTGTGTGAGGCTATGCGAGGCTGTGCAAGGCTGTGTGAGGCTGTCTGAGGCTTTGTGAGGCTGTGTGAGGCTGTGTGAGGCTATGCGAGGCTGTGTGAGGCTGTGTGAGGCTATGCGAGGCTGTGCGAGGCTGTGTGAGGCTGTCTGAGGCTATGCAAGGCTGTGCGAGGCTTTGTGAGGCTTTGTGAGGCTGTGTGAGGCTATGTGAGGCTGTCTGAGGCTATGCGAGGCTGTGCGAGGCTGTGTAAGGCTGTCTGAGGCTTTGTGAGGCTGTGTGAGGCTGTGTGAGGCTGTGTGAGGCTTTGTGAGGCAGTGTGAGGCTTTGTGAGGCTGTGCGAGGCTATGCGAGGCTTTGTGAGGCTGTGTGAGGCTTTGTGAGGCTGTGCGAGGCTTTGCGAGGCTGTGCGAGGCTGTGTGAGGCTATGCGAGGCTGTGCGAGGCTGTGCGAGGCTATGCGAGGCTGTGCGAGGCTGTGCGAGGCTATGCGAGGCTGTGCGAGGCTGTGTGAGGCTTTGTGAGGCTATGCGAGGCTGTGCGAGGCTTTGTGAGGCTGTGTGAGGCTATGCGAGGCTGTCTGAGGCTTTGTGAGGCTGTGTGAGGCTATGTGAGGCTGTCTGAGGCTGTGCGAGGCTGTGTGAGGCTATGCGAGGCTGTGCGAGGCTTTGTGAGGCTGTGTGAGGCTTTGTGAGGCTTTGTGAGGCTGTGTGAGGCTGTGTGAGGCTTTGTGAGGCTATGCGAGGCTGTGCGAGGCTTTGTGAGGCTGTGTGAGGCTTTGTGAGGCTTTGTGAGGCTGTGCGAGGCTATGCGAGGCTGTGCGAGGCTTTGTGAGGCTGTGTGAGGCTTTGTGAGGCTGTGCGAGGCTTTGTGAGGCTATGCGAGGCTTTGTGAGGCTATGCGAGGCTGTGCGAGGCTATGCGAGGCTGTGTGAGGCTGTGTGAGGCTATGTGAGGCTGTGTGAGGCTATGTGAGGCTGTGTGAGGCTGTGCGAGGCTATGTGAGGCTGTGTGAGGCTATGCAAGGCTGTCTGAGGCTTTGAGGCTTTGTGAGGCTGTGCGAGGCTGTGTGAGGCTTTGTGAGGCTGTGTGAGGCTTTGTGAGGCTGTGTGAGGCTTTGTGAGGCTGTGCGAGGCTTTGTGAGGCTGTGTGAGGCTTTGTGAGGCTATGTGAGGCTGTGTGAGGCTGTGCGAGGCTGTGTGAGGCTGTGTGAGGCTATGCGAGGCTGTGCGAGGCTGTGTGAGGCTGTCTGAGGCTTTGTGAGGCTGTGCGAGGCTATGTGAGGCTGTGTGAGGCTATGCGAGGCTGTGTGAGGCTTTGTGAGGCTATGTGAGGCTGTGTGAGGCTGTGCGAGGCTATGTGAGGCTGTGCGAGGCTGTGTGAGGCTGTCTGAGGCTGTGTGAGGCTTTGTGAGGCTGTGTGAGGCTGTGTGAGGCTTTGTGAGGCTGTGTGAGGCTTTGTGAGGCTGTGTGAGGCTGTGTGAGGCTTTGTGAGGCTATGCGAGGCTGTGTGAGGCTGTGTGAGGCTGTCTGAGGCTATGTGAGGCTGTGTGAGGCTGTGAGGCTGTCTGAGGCTGTGTGAGGCTGTGTGAGGCTGTGTGAGGCTTTGTGAGGCTATGCGAGGCTGTGTGAGGCTGTGTGAGGCTGTCTGAGGCTATGTGAGGCTGTGTGAGGCTTTGAGGCTGTCTGAGGCTGTGTGAGGCTGTGTGAGGCTGTGTGAGGCTATGCGAGGCTATTAGATAATTGCATTGATGAGAAATTGAACAATAGAGTTGAAACAATCCGTGAAACAGTTGGACTCGTTTCATCAGCATGTTAAATGTTTCATACCAGTCAAAGATTCAACTCCATCTTTAGTCTTTGAAGTCTAGTAAAAATATCTGCTCCTTTTAACTCAGCAAACTGGTTCAACTCCACAAAATAAACTTCTCCAGGACAAAAACCACAGAATAATCTCCAGGACCTGAGACCCATGTCCAAAGGGTCTCTCTCAGGTCACTGAACCACTGTTTGACAACTAATGTACATGCATGACGTCACCAGAGATTCATTAAGCTTAGCTAACACCACCCAACAGGTCCAGTCACAGGAAGCAGCAGGAGGCTGCAGGCACTCACCCTCTGCAGCTTGACCAGAGTACGACTCCAACACTACTCAGGAGTAATTTAACCAAAACACCAAGGAGGAAGATGGAGGCAGATGGAGTCCGTACAGCTCCAGTAAGAAGCAGCTTGTGTTCACAGAGAAGCTTCCTGACTAAATATCAGCCTGGAGGCTCAGACAGCTCCTCCCACTTTGCTCTGTCTGTCGGCCTCTCGTTGAAGCATGCACGTCTTTACCAAACAGCTGGTAATACACACCCAAAAGCACACACACCCACGAACACACACTGCTGGCAGCAGCGTGCAGAACATTCTTTTCTTTGGACACGGACTTACATGTTGCCATAGTGCAGAAGTAAACATGTGAACACCTTGACTGGTTCCTCTCAGAGGGAAACATGTTTTACTGCACTAGCTGGGCACTAAAGGCAGGAGATGAACATCATCGGGGGAACCGTTGTCTGCATCCCATAATGGTCTGAAAGGTACCCCTCTAAAGTCCTAAAATAGTGCAGATATTTTTCCATACAGTGTCTCCATAGTTACGGTTATTAAATGAATGAACACCATTATTATGGCATGGTTGATGGTGGAAACAAATGAGGTAGTTGATAACGGTTTCCGGGGAGATGAGCTCCTTGGAGTATCTCCTAATGGTAGGTGTCAGGTGGTCCTCCTCACAGAGGTAACCTTTGACCCCAGAGGGTTTCTGGTGCTGTCAGAGGGGGAGGACACAAGGGAAAACTTGAATTCATGAATGATAATCAGTGTCCCTCAGGGAGCCGATTAGTGTGTGTGTGTGTGTGTGTGTGTGTGTGTACACACATCAATGACACACCAGGCTTCAGAGTTTAGATAAGATCATTAAGAACGAACATAGTGCCACACTGTCTACATCACTTATACTGGGACCAATTGATTCAAAATGTCAAACCAATGGACCACAGTGTGTCAGTACAGTTGAATACAGTTTAGAGGTTCTGGACTGTGAACCCCCCCCCTAAACTGTACTGAGTTTTTTTTGGTATGAATCTGAATACTCTGTTAAAGTGGTGCTTTGAGCTAAATGCTAACATGCAGCCGTCAACACATTCACCACCTTAGATCCACTGCTAGCATGCTAGGTGTGACCTCTGAGGTCTGAGAGGCCTTCATGGAGTCTGCCTTGGATCCAGACCTTTGAGGTTTGTGCCAGGCTTCCCGTGAGGCCTTCCTGAACCCCACAACCCGAGTCCAGCTTCAATGTCCTAGAACACCCTCTTCAAAAGACTGCTGAATATGGAGGGGGGGGGGGGGGTGTGATCATCACTATCAAAAATGACCAAGATTACCACCATCATCATCATCATCACTGTGTAGTTTCCTATTCCGTCACACAGCACCACATGTGGATTCATTCACCGCTAAAAACAGCTTGACTGATTGATTCATGTTTTTGACATTATCATTATTGTCTCCCATTGACTGATTTATTGACTGATTGATTGATTCACTATTGACTGACTGTTTCTGTTTTGTGTCCAATAACCGGATGACATCACGTCTATTTAGAGCAGAACTTGCCACAGAGGAATGTGAGCAGGTTTCACACCTCGCAGAACAATTTACAGCCGGCCAATCGAGAGAGGCGAGATAAGCCCTCACTGAATGGGTGCATTCTGGGGCGGCTGGCCGGCAATCCCGTTTCCATGAAAACAGCCACACACCCCCTGTGGGTCCAGGACGGATTATTGGAGAAGGAATAATAACCGGATAACAAAACAAAAAAAAGAAATATGCTATGGGTCCAGTGGCGGCTGGTCCAGAGAGGGCAATGGGACGTGGCCCCACCTTGACCCACAATAAAAAAATATGTTATTTGGTGTCTTTTGAAACATGGAATGTACCCGGTATTATTTGTAAATTAAGATATCTGCCCAAAATATATGCTTTTCCTGCTTGTCTCAGCTGGGCTCGGCCGTGTCCCAATAAAGTTAATGAGTGACACATAACGTCCTAAAGTTCATTGAGATTTGGGCTCGTACTTTGCCGCCCTACGCTGCATTTCTATATCAGCATCATTTTTAACAATTAATTCAGATTAAATCACAACAAAAAGTTGATTGTTCCTACAGCTGCATTAAAGCTTGGTGATGGCTTGTTGAGAACAGCGTCGGTCTGCGTTGTCATGGTGACAGATGGGGGGTCTGACTGGATGATTCAGGGGAAAAACTCTGAGAGGCTCAAACAGCTGAGGGGTCAGCAGCCACATATCTGACAACAGTTGTGAAACATATCCAGTGTCTGCAGGGGGGGGGGGGGGGGGGTTCTATCACAGCTGGACCTTCAGCCAGAGGGACCCCTGCTTTAGACTGTACTATGTCTGAGGTCAATGTGGTACTTGCTACTGTACTAGCCTAAATTGTTATTAACTTATCGTTATAGGAGTTAACGTTAAAGAAACATACTCCGTTAGCTAATGTTAGCTGCAAACCCGCCAAAACCGCAGTTTGGCAGCAGACTACAGTGATATAAATATATATATATATCACACCCCCCATAAGCTCGTAGCTAGCTCGATGCTAACGCACTAACTAGCACCAGCTAGGTAAGCTAATATGCTAACATTTAAGTGTTACATAAAGTTAGTCAAAAGGGTTCACAGAGGTTACATAAGCACTATTTACTCACCCAAGCGTGAAGCAGCCATTACCGCTGAGCAATGAGGATGCACTGCATTAGCTTAGAGAAGCTAACGCCTGGTGGCCGAGGCTAGCATGTTGACATTAAACAGACGCGTTCGTTGTCTCTACGCACCGCTGCCCGTTACTACAAAACTACGTCACTTCCGGCCGCCATCATTGATTTATTTATTTCTATTTGATTTGACCATTGTACTTTTATTTTATTTTCCATTCCCTTCAGTAGGTTTAAAAACATGTCCATGTAAAGGATTAAATATATCGAAAATATTTATTCTCCTTTTGTTCAACCTACAGTAAAACTCACATATTCCGTGTCTGTAAAGGTACTAATATTACAACAAGTTCTAGCATCAACATGTTCTTTAAGTCCTCGCTATGCAGAATAACATGCATAATATTTATTATTGTGGTATTAATGCATTCATCACTTCAATGTCGCAGCAGCCGTTACAAGCATCATCTTTATCCATAAAAATGTAAATGTACTTAGTTACTGCTTGATGGGATGAAATGTCCTGCAGATATATTATAACCAAAGTAAGAGACTTCCTGTGCATAGCTCAGGTTCTGGTGCTGAATTCAAGGACACAGACGCATTCAGATCAACATACTCACGTTTATTGACACATGGGTGAGAAGCTGACACAGCAGAAACAAAGTTAAGGTTCTTTTTATTCTCCTCAAGGCCAGTCGCAGACACTGCTGGGATTGGATCAAACTGCTTTTGGTCTCTGTGGTGAAGACAAACCAGTAACCCCACCTCACAACTGGTGTGGCGCCAGCTGAGCGATGTGGGAAAAGGCCTCGGCTGTTATTACAGCAGCTCAGCATGTTGCCGAGGAAACCAGATTCTGAGTCCAGCATCTGACACATTAGACACAAAGAACTGGAGGAAAAAGGTCACAGACACATGAATATTATCTTATTGCTGCAGTCTGAGCTTTGTGTCACAGGGACGGACTCCTGATGCTGTGCGATGCGTTCAAGTCACCTGGGCCTTCTCATACTCATCCTGCCAATCCGATACGGTGAATCTGATCTCAGGGCTTTCTAGCGCAGTTGAAATGTAAGCAAGGTAGAATTTCTTTTTAAATACAACTCAACTAAACATCAGAGAATGAGACTGCAACTAAAATAGTCACAACAGAAAACCAGACATGACTCAGCAGATTTCCACTTCCTGTTCCCTTGTCTGGAGGTCAAGGTGTTACATGGTTAGACGTCTGCAACCAGCGTTCAGTTGTCGGATTAGACACAGGTCAGTGAACGCCCCTCCTACGGTCTAAAGGTCCTCACTAGATTGGGCCTTTTACATGTCAAACATCATCAGGTTATTATGAAGATGATCTTGATGGACATAAAATGTGTTTTTTATGCAATTAACCAGAATCACATGGTGGAATCTGATTGGCTTTTTGTGGGGACCCAGTGATGACGACAGAAACCAGCTTCAGCTCAGAACTTTACACTGAACGGTTCTGCGGGTCTCTTTTGTCCTACACTCCCTGAATGCAGCACAAGCAGTAGTAGAGCTTTTGTGTTGTTGGTGAATTATTGACAAGGTTTTTATTGTTGTTATTATTATGGTTCTGCAACGATGTGTTGTGTTGCTGTTGTGTTGATGGTGTTATTATGGATGTGTTTGTGTTGTTATTCTGTGCTATGTGTATTGTTGTGTTGTTTGTGCGGTGGTTTTAGGGTTGCTGTATTGTTGGTTTGTTGTTGTTGTTGTTGCGTTGATGGTTTCTTTGGTAAATTAAGAGACATAATCAAAGCTGTTGGGAGACGCAACAAACACACACTAAAATGCTTATTTTTACAGACTTTCCTACCAAATAAAATAGATCTCATATATTTGCAGTTTTATAAATTACAATTGTAGATTTGATACAAGCTCAGTGACACCTTAAATATAGTTTACAAACACAGAAATGGCTCCATGAAAGAATCAATATCACAACATAATCCCATGATCACAACTTCCTCATCAATAAACTACAGCGATACCTGGAGGAGTAACCAGAGCTGACATCTGGAAACTAATCAATAGAAATAAAAACCCAAATTATCATAACAATCAATATCTTATTGATCTTTACAGTAATGATTCAAATCGTGAGAATAATATGGAAAACAACCCAACAGCTTGTCAGCTGACAGGAAGTGACACTGACGGTTGAAAAGCTGGGACCTGTTGCCATGGTGACACACGGTGATACTGGAGATGTGGTGGTGACCTCTGACCTCTGCAGTCACATGACCACTTCATGGTAAATGGAGGTGAGGGTAGTAAGAGCTGCTCTCCTATTGGACGGTGTGTTTAGGGGTGTGTTGCTACAGGTGTGTGTGTGTGTGTGCAGTGCCGGCGCTCCGCACACGCACATCACGCGCTGCGCGTAGGGCACCAAGTGCCTGGGGGGGCACCAAAAAATCTGGGACGTGAAAAATCATCACAGTAGGCTACTAGTATAAAAAACAAATAAAATATGTCTAAAGCATGCTAATATGCAAAATCAATACAAAGTCAAAAAGTAATAGGCCTAGACCAAATTAGTGGAGAAAAAGGGGAACCTCCTGTGCGGCCCCCCTCCCCCCACCTCCCAGTGGTTTGTTCCATTATGCCTCAAATCTCAAATGTGACAGACAGCTTTGAAACGGATTCGAAAAGGCATCAAGAGTCGGGGGCGGAAAAAAGAGACAGCGGGATGATGCTCGCGCGTCGCTCTCAGCTAAGACAATGTTTTAAATCAGGGGTCCCCGAACTTTGTCTCGTGAGGACCGTTGCTAGCGGTCACCGGGCGGCCGGCTGCCCACATGTACTCGCCTCATAATGTCCGCACGGACCGCCGTGGGTCGTATTCGGTACTCGCCAGGAACGTTTAAGTGGTCTGGCTGTCATCAGCATCAATGGGACGTGGCTCAGAAACTGTCATGTGACCTGAGAGCTGATTTTGCAGCTAGGAAATGCAGGCGTGTGCCTCTGTAGGGCCTTTGACAACTGATGGTAGTGAAAATGTTTGTAATATTGTTCTATCGGATAGCAGAATGGTCTCTTTTATAGAGATGGTAAAGTAAAATTCTACTGTGCAGTTTGCACTTTATTATTATTATTTGTACTTACTGAAGAAATGTGCACATTATTACTTACACGGTTATATACTTGAATACTTTCTGCGTTTACAATGTTCAGTTCCAAATCTGTGTTTTTAGTAATTGTGGTGGTATTTGGTATTTATAATTTTATCTTTTATATAATTTATTTCTTTTCATGTTTGTTTATGTAAATTATTTATGTTTAGAAGTTATTTGGGGAATAAAGAGAACCTAACTAAGACATTCTGAATGGTTGTTATTCCTTTGGTGGTGGTGGTTGGTTGGTTTGTTGGTTGGGGGGGGGCACCACCAAGCATTTGTGCTTAGGGCACCCAAATGGCTAGCGCTGGCCCTGTGTGTGTGTGTGTGTGTGTGTGTGTGTGTGTGTAGCTGCCGCTCCGCTGGTGGGGGCTGATCTGGGACCAGAGGTCACAGCTGGGTGGGCCCTCGACTGTGCGGCTCGCTGACAGCTGGAGGCGCTGCCACTAGGCTCCTCAGGTAGACGCAAGGGTTCCTCCTCCTCCCAGAGCCGGGGGCGGAGCCTTGCGGGGGGGGCGGCAAGGAGCCAGGAGGCCTCAGAGGCGACATGAGGGGCTGCATCTCCTGCAACGCTCTAGCCCCCCCATCTACCTCGTCCTCCTCTTCCTCCTCTTTCTTCTGCAGGAAGCAGAAGGAACCCTGGGCCACCTGAGCTCCGATGGAGGAGGTGCTGCCCGGTGGCGTGTAGGAGGCCGGGCGGGCCCCTCCCACTCTGGACAGGGCACTGACCCGCGGGTGCAGCGGCTCGGCGGGGGCCGGCGGGGAGGAGATGCTCTCCAGGGAGGAGATGCTCTGGTTCCAGGCCTGCTGGAGGTCCACGGGGATGATCTTGGTGGCCTCCACGGACACACAGGGGGGGGGGGAGCCCACGCTGCCCTTCCACGGAAGGTGGGGGGAGGAGGGGGGCAGGGGGGGACTCTGACCGCCATCCAGGGCGGCTGGGACTGGTGGAGGACACAGACAGGTGTGTGAGGGTGTGCTTTATGGCGGCAAATCACTGTCAAAATTCAAGAGCAAAAGTCCGTCTTGCGACCCCTCTGTAACCATAGTGGAACCGGTCCAAACCGGTCCGTATGAAATCTCAAATCCAATCGGATTTGACGGTGATTTGCCGCCATGGTGCTTCTCTCAAAGGGAACGTGTGTTCTCACCTGATCGTTGTGTTGGTGTCTCCACCTGACGAGCTACGAAGGTGATCCCCACGTCCTCGTCCTTCTCAGGGTCTGAATGTCCTTTGTCCTCCTCGGACTCCACAGGAACCACCACCGGGTCTACACACACACACACACACACACACACACACACACACACACACATTTTAAATGTATTATTCATAACATGAGCAGAAGCTGTTGGTCTGATGCTTATACATGCTAGAGAGTCGGAGTGAACCCTCCGACTCTCTAGCATGTATTATGCATGTATTATGCATGTATTATGCATGTATTATGCATGTATGATGCATGTATTATGCATGTATGATGCATGTATGATGCATGTATGTTGCATGTTTCATGCATGTTTATTCACTCTTGTCGTGCCAGCTGACGTTGCGGCGTGGCTTGTCTCCGCCCTCTTCTCTGGAGTCAGATCCTCGGCGCTGAGGAAGAGGAACAAACAACAAACCTCAGGTCAGCGTCAGACCACAGAGCCTCTGCTGCTGGACCCCGTCTGTGAGGACAGGACCCGCAGAACCAGTAGGCGACTGGGAGAACTGGTCCACACACTTTTAACGGCTCAATTATGAATAATCATCTTTACTATGAAGGCCATTGAAGGGTTATTAATGAGCCAGTTTGAGGACTAAAAGTCACAACAAGTACTACTGTTCTTACATCACTTGTGATAGAAGTACCACTACTACTACCACTACTAGCACTAGTACTACTTCTTCTATCAGAAGTACAAGTGGATTAGTGGTAGCATTAGTACCACTTGGATCAGTACAACAATGCAAAATAGCAGTAGCATTACCACTACTATCTCAACTCACACTACTGCAGTACTAGTACTAGTGCTAGTATCAGTACACCCAGTACTGCAGTACTCGTGGTGCTTGCCTTCTTGAGGTTGCGGTCCTTCTTGTGGCGTTTGTGTCGGGTGGACTTGAAGTTCTCCATGCGGCTCCTCATGTTCCTCTGGAACACCTCTCGGTCCTGGCGCTCCTTCTCCCCCAGAGGCATGAAGTGTCTGCTGTAGTGGGACTGGTACTACCCAACAACAACAACAACAACGTGACCCACTACCAACAGCCACAACACATTTATCTTCTAATCACCATTTCAAACTTTTAGAAAGTAAAGTGTTTTTTTGCTGCTACGGCCTCCTCAAGGGGACCCTGCCTCCTCCTCAAGGTCCACTAGGGTCCACCAAAGACTGTTCCACCCTGGATTCTACTCAAGGAACCCTGGAGTTTATTTAAGGAACCTTGGAATCTACTCATAGAACCCTGCACCTCTTCAAAGACTCAAATCCAATGACCCAAAGAATGTCCTGAGGGAGGGATTGAACCCCAAAGAAGCCACAGCAGATGTGAGTGTGTCGGTGAGAGGGTTCATTACACGTCTCCTGGGCTTGTACAGGTTCCCTGACAGGAAGTGATGCGTCTCGCTCTCTTCCTCCACTTTGGCTCCAGGCACATTATCGATCACTTGGAGGTCCAGACACACACCGCTGCCATTCTCACGCCTGGAACACAACAACAACAACGAGTCAACAACAACAACCCGCCAGGGGGCTGCCGCACAAAAGTAGAATAAAGGAATTCAGGATAAGTGACAAAGCGCATCTTGACTTCGTGTGACCCGCTGAGCAGCAACTGATCAGGGAAAGTTATGAAATGCTTCTTCATCCCATTCAGAAACGTCTTTATGGACTTTATACATGTCGCCCTCAACTGTCAAACACGTTTGTTTGGGATCAGATCAGCTTATTTAAGGACTCATCTTTAGCCTGCCCTGGAGCAAACAATACATCACCATGGTTACTTTCTAAATTCATCCAGTGCCCCCATGTCATCAACAACAAGGCATGGGGACAGTCATGTGACTCACAGGTAGTTGGTGACATTGGTGACTTCGGGGAACGAGGCTCTGCTGGCCATGGAGGGCAGGGACAGTCTGGCTGAGGTCAGGACGTTCCCCCCCTACACACACACACACACACACACACACTCTTCAGTACATCTTCCACTCCAAAGCATCATCACAGATCTGTGATGCTCACCTGGTCGATGACACTGATGGCGTCTCGGATGTTGATCTTCTGGTAAGCCTCCCACAGTTCACTCTTCCTGTACACAGACTTCCTCAGCAGCAGCTTACTCAGGTAGTTCTTATCAAACTGCTCCCACCTGAGAGGAGACATATTCATACTTTAAATATACATAGTATGATGATGTTTGATAGTCTCCATGGATCATGTGTCTTTGTGGTGAAGGAATAAAGCTCCACCTACTGGTCACTGTGTGTCCTTACACATTACTAAGTGCAAATGGTGAGTTTAAATATGTATATAAATATACTGTATGTATAATGAATAAACATCTCGGAGGAAACAGGTTGGTGTTACAGTTACTGAACTGGTGTCTGATGATATTAAATATTATAATATATATATCTTCATTATTCTGTTTAATACTCATCAAATGAACAATTGATTGATGTAACTCCGTATTGTTCATTCTGATCACATGACGTCTATCATGAGAGGGGGGGTCAGAGGTCAAAGGATGCCCCCTGTGTAAAATTGTAAAGACCTCCATAAAGATGATGATGATGATGATGGACTCACTTGTCTCTCCAGTGGTGGTATCCCTGAAGTCCTGCTATGTCCTCCACTGCTGCCAGGGTGTGGTCAAAGGCCTGAGACGACAACAACAACATCAGCAGAGACGTCCAGTGACCGAAATGTACATCCTGGGAGAACTTGTTGTAGGTTTAAATCCTGATTCTAAAGGAGACTTGTGACGCTCAAAGGTCAAAGGTCACTGCAGCTATGAGCTCACAGAAGGAGTTTCTGGTTGGAATCTATTATACTCAGTAGGAATCTGCCTTTGGACAAGGCAGTGACTTCCATCTGCAGTACAAGACGAACAAGAAGAAGAAGAAATAGGAGAAGATGAAGAAGGAGAAGAAAAAGAAGAAGGAGGGGAAGAAGTAGAAGTAGTTGTAGTACTTGTAGTAGTACACTTACCCTCTCGTGGATCTCCTCATTGATCGTCGGCTTCCTGTTGGTGGAACGAGGAACTTTGAGCCAGTCAACGAGAGGTTTAATAGTCAGACCCTGATGGAGAAACATGTGATGAAGACGATGATGATGATGATGATGATGAAGTCATAATTCTGAGATGTTGATATTTGCAGCTCTCCCTTCCCTTCCAGAGCCCCGAAGGTTGAGTTCTCCTCATGAAAATGAAGCTCCGATGTGCTACACTCAATCAGGGATCCCGTCCTACCTGAAACATGACGGTGAAGAAGACAACCACAATCGTCGTGGCGACAAAGTAGTCCTTGGCCTTGACCTGCTCGCCATCCAGTAGCACCACCAGGGCGAACGCCACAGCACCTCGCAGGCCGCCGTATGACATCACCACCTGGTCAATCTTGTCCAACGGGACGAGGCGGAAGCGGTTCAGGACCCAGGTCTGACCAATCACACCTGGAGCAAAGGGGCGGTGACCGGTACCCAATCAGAAGACTTTGGATTTTTTTTTAATTGCATCTGAATGTGAATCTGTGAGAGGTCAAAGGTTAAATCCTCTGACACTAGCGTGACATTTCAACAGTAAACATCAGTGACCAGCATCACAAAATCTAGAGCTGAAATGTCACCAAGGACAAAAAGTCCATCATGCTGGTTGCCTGGAAACCAGATGTGTGTGGAGACACTGGACAGAACATTTCACTTAAACATCGTTCTCTTTAGTTTCCTCCCAACTTGATCACAGGCAGATGTTTGTTGTTCCGTTTCTATGGAAACAGCTGCCAAACGGTGACAAACCTGCGGCTCTGAAGACAAATATGAAGACGAGCGTGCAGGACACCAGGCCGGTGTCCCAGGCCCACTTGGACTTGTCCACTGCTGAGATGCCCAGGAAGATGAAGATGATTGTCTCTGCGATGCTGGCCAATGTCTTCATCGTGTACTTCACTGTGGTCCGGGACTTCTGGGAGATGTTGGCCTCCACGTATTTGTTGGCACCGATACCACAGAAGGTCATTCTGAGGAGAGACAGACGTGTGGGGATGGAGACGCAGGTGAGAAGAGGCCTGAAACTAGTTTGGGCAAAACCACGTGGAGGACACCGGTCTGCGAAATACCCAAAGTAAGTAAGAAAATAACCAACGGCAAACTAATAACCCTTAGCAACCAGTCGGTACACCATAGCAACCAACTAACAAACCGTAGTTACCAGTCTGCACTTCATTAGAAAGATGAGAGCTCATTAGCCATAGTCTGTCATTGAGGTCCCTCTGGTAGACTGGTCACAAAGTCCTGTCTGGTTGTGCAGGTTGTACTGGGTTTACTGGTTGTGGTGATCCATATGTTTGCACTATCGGTACTGGTCCTGCTTATTGTACTGGTCTTGCTGGTGTTGATGGGTCAGCGAGACTTACGATAGAATTGCGGACAGGGATAAGAGCTCGGCGGTGAGGTAGGCCAGGTAGACCAGCAGGAAGACAAAGAGCGGCTCGATGATCCGAACCTTCTTGGTGAAGCGAGTGATGAAGCCGAGCATGACGGCGAACACCAGACCCACCAGAGTCCCGCCGATGCTGACGATGAGGAAGGATGCTGAGAAGAAAGAGAAGGAGTGAGGCGAAAAAGAAGAGTAAAACCTGCTTTGGTTGTGTTTCTTTGTGTGACCTCACCAACTCCTTTGAAGTAATCTGCCGTCTGAACGTTGTCCACTCCCACTTCCACAAAGGAGATGTAGACTTTATATAAAACCTGGAGATCAGGGACACTTTAAACTGTTGCTGAGAGGACCATTGTCATGACGACTCAGGAACATGTACGAAGTCACATATTAAACTGTGATGTCCATTCATCCGTTTAATGTCATGTCTGCTTGTAGAAAGTTGCAGACGGTGTCCAATCAGCATTCAACCCCAAAGCCCCGCCCCTCTCTTCTCTCTGGGAGTTTTCCCCGCTCTCGGGTTGGTCCACTTGTTGGTGGGATTAGCTGGGTCTCGTTTGAGTGCTGCTAAGGATTAGAAAGAGTTAATCTGCTCAAAACGCTCTAATCTCATCTTTCTCTAACTGGGTAACAAGCCTCCTCTTCATCCAACATCTGGTGGTGGAGGAGGAAGGTCAAAGGGACCTTCTGCGGTTTCCTCCGGTCGGCGTGCACAGACCACGGAGGACCTTTCAGACTCTAACAACTGTGTGTGGAAAGTGTGGACGGCCGGGGGCCATCTTAAATGGTGTTGCGCTAATAAGGTGTAGTTGATCCAGGACTCAGGTTCCTTAAAAACATCTTAGGTTTCTAATAAACACAAGAGTCTCATTATGAGAGCTAGACGTCTCGGTGGTGAACAGGCGGAGAACCACTTCCATATTCTTCATGTAACCACAGTTTCTATGGACCTACATCTTAAATAGTGACTTAAAGCTCCGTCAGTGTGGGGACGAGAGGATGAGACACAGATATAAGGTGGTGCTTCTGTTGCTCTGGACCTTTAATCTGTTCTAGTTGAGGAGATCTGGAGGCCCCCATGTCTTCTCCAATGGGTTCCATGTGGACTGGTTTGGTAGTTTGGACCATCATGTGCTGGTCTGTGTGCTCACAGAGTCCTGAAGGTACCATGAATAATACTGCCCGAGTTGACTGATGGTCAATATTCTCCTTGTAAGCCTCTCTGTTGCCACAGCAACTTAGCAACATGCCTTACGTGACGAGGCGTGTGTGTACACATGTGTGCTTGTGTGTGTTACTCACCACGGTGACAGCGTCATTGACCAGCGACTCTCCGAAGACGATGATGAAGAGCGTGTCGTTCACGTGGACCTCCTCGAACACGGCGAGCACGGCCACCGGGTCCACGGCCGAGATCAGAGCCCCGAACAGCAGGAAGTCCATCAGGTTGGCCTGTACGCGCTCATCTAATCGCACACACACACACAGACACACACACACATATACACACACGCGCACACACACACGCACATCAAGGTGTCATCATGAGGTCATCATTACATCATCGGGCCTCTGAGGTCATTCACAAAGAGACGATAAAACTATTCTTTGATGTGTGTGAGGTTTGGATGTTTGATGTTTGTTCAACAATGAGATCTTTCTGTGAGAGAAGAAGAGTCTTCAAACGAATGGAGAGAGTTTGAGCGTTGTGGGCGTGGCCTGATCTTAAAGGAACCGTAGCTCATAAACACTGGGTGTGACACCATATATCTGCCGTTTGAGGCAGCCGGGACCGACCTATGACCCCCAGCAGCTTGGCGGCGTACAGGCAGAAGCCGGTGCAGAAGGCGTTCCACAGCGTCCCCACCACGGCGTACGTCAGGATGGCCCCCAGGTTGTCGAAGAAGAGGCGAGCCGGCATGAAGTAGCCGGCGTCGCCCACGATGGTCGGCAGCAGGAAGAGGAAGAAGAGGGCGGGCTCTAGCTGGTACAGCTGCTTCTTATTGGCTATGAGGACCACCCCGCCCAAAACCAGACCCAGCAGGATCAGCATGCAGCTCTCCGGGACCACCGTGGTGAACCGCTGAGAGAAGTGAAACACTGGAGGACAAGAGACAGACGATGAAGACATGGGAGACAGGAGACCGACAAGGAAGACATGTGAGACAGGAGATAAGAGACAGGAGACAAGAGCCATAAGATAAAAAGATGGGAGACAGATGATGATTAGACAGGAGACAAGGAGAGACGATGAAGAGATAAGACACAGACAATGAAGACATGGGAGACAAGAGACAGGAGATGAAGAAAGGACACAGAAGAGGGCAAACAGGAAACTGTTGGAGACACATGAAGCGTCTCATTGGTCCTTGCTGAGGCCGTACATCTTTAAAACATGAAATAATTGCTCTCTTCATTGATTCTTTGTAGTTTAACGTGATTACTTCGATGAGGACTATTTTCAGCGGCGGATGGATCCACATTAACGTATTAGTGAGGAGATGAAAGGCTGCCATGATGTCAGAGTGAGTTCAAACACCTTTTAGAAGGCTGAGTCATCAGCTGTCATCCCATGGATGATGAATAACAGGTTGATTTTCCATACGGTTGTCATGACGAGTGACATGACCCCGACATGTGACCATCACGGTCTACCAACCCCCCCCCCCCCCCCCCCCACACACACACACACACACACACACACACACACACACACACACACACACACAGGATGAACATTTAGTTTCTCTAACCACATCCTCCTCTCACAGAGCTCCATCAAAACATGATCCTTCAGCATCTTCATCATCAGCACCACCTTCATTGTCTTCTTCATCATCAGAATCTTCATCACACACATGTGGATTCATCTGCCGCTAAACTAACATTTCAAAATAAAAGTCTGTAAATTGATCCAGTTTTTCTGAGCAGAAAAAACAATATGCACATATTCAAGGAATCTTTGATCACATGACCAGAAAAAAGTGAATCACCTGAAGGACACTCAGTGTGAACCAAGTCCCCCCAACAATAACCAACCTGAGACAGAGAGACAGAAAGACAAGGACAGACAGAGATAGGGGGGGACACATAAGAGCCAAGGAGGACAGAGGATACTAGAGAGAAGAAGAGGACATAGGAGAGACTAGAAAAGAGGAGAGGAGTCATGAAAGGAAAGAGGAAACTTGAGAGGTGAGAAGGACAGAGGAGACATGAGAGGAGACAGAAGGATCCCTGCTGCTTTGTCTCTTAAAGTTGATTCACTATAAAGAACAAATGTTTGCAGACTATGTACGATGATGTCATCAGTTCAGATGCAGGACGTGCTGCTGGTTTCTATGACGTCATTGATATATTGATGACATCACACCGAGCTGTGGAACCACAATCTAAAACCAGTACCTATCCAAAACCAGAATCAGAGACCAGTACCAAAGACCAGTGACAGAGACCAGAATCTAAAACCAGTGCCAGAGGCCAGTACCTATCCAAAACCAGAATCGGAGACCAGTACCAAAGACCAGTACCTATCCAAAACCAGAATCGGAGACCAGTACCAAAGACCCGTGACAGAGACCAGAATCTAAAACCAGTACCGGAGGCCAGTACCCATCAGTCTCCTTCTTTTTGAAACTCAGACTTTTTTTCACTGATTTATCAAACAGTTTCACATCCAGAACTCCCGGTGTGGTCCCGGTGTGGTTCCGGTCCCAGTAAGGAGACCAGTACTCACAGATCTTGGCCACACTGGCCACCAGTAGCCAGGTGGCGATGATGTAGGGGGTCTGCACGTAGCTCCACTCCCACTGGACCACCCGGTACCCGCCGCCGTGATGATGAGGGTTCCCGTCCTCCTCCCCTTCTCCGGGACCGGACGGCTCCTCCACGGCGGACCGGGCCACGGCCACATCGGACGCCCCGTACTCCGCCCGGGGCTGCGGGAGGAGGAGGAGCGGCGGGGCGGAGGGGGAGGCGGGGACCGGCGGAGAGAAGCCGAGTCCCGGCCCCCCGAGCGGCGGAGCGCCGGTACCGGACAGGTCCGCGGCGGCCAGTAGCAGCAGCAGCATCACAGCGAACGGCTTCATGGTCCTCCCGGTGCTCAGCGGGACCACATCCTCCGGAACCTTTATATACACACACCGACACACCGAGGGGAGCGGGGCCGAGGAGGGAGGCCGGCCGCCGGTTTACAACATCAACACACTCCGGTAACACGGAGGAGGAGGAGGAGGGGACACCGGGGACATGTGACTCGGTTTAAAGAGACGGGACCCTGCAGGTAGAGGACCCGGTACAATACTATACCAATACTACCATCATACTGTAGTATGTATAATGATAATACTTTACTTTCAGGAGTTTAATTGTTAAGAATTAGGCCTATGCTATATTAAAATATGTAATATTTACAGTACAAATAATATCATTGTACCAAAACTGTTCAATACCAATTATACCACTAATATACTTAAATATGCGAACACTAAATAATGTAATATACTACCAATACTGTGTACTAATACCTTTCTTTATAATTATAGTTGTAGTGTATTATTATATAATATAATTATTATATTATATAATTATAATATTCTACTATGTAAAAATGCATGCTGTCCAATAACTTACAATGAAATTAATACTACTACATATATAGTACATTGATCAATTAGAATTCATTCTTTATTATTGGTCAAGTATACACATTTAATAAAATATAATCTATACATCTTTTTATAGATCATTTCTTTCTTCAAAGCTTCCGAAACAAATGAAAACCTGTCATTCTTTATTAAAAACCATTTTATTATAACAGTCAAATGTTTATCTGGCGCTTCAAATGAAAACTGAAGACTTTTAACTGCAGGCCGCTGAAAGAAGGAGGAAACCATCAGAAAACGAACCAGAACCAGTAACCAGTAACCTGTGAGATAAATAAACAAACGCTTTATAACCCACCAGTGATTTGGTGACAAGAAACATCTCTACAAATATGAATTCTCTTAAATGAGTGTGTGTTTGCGTTTAACGTCTTGGTCTTAGAAGGTTTTTTCATAAATAAAGTTCTTGTTCAGATCAAAACATCTAAGAACTGCTCGAATTTTTGTCAAACTTTGTGATCCAAGTTCGAGTGTGGATGTGAAGTAAAACCAGGATGAACCCGAGGTCACATTTCAAACTGAAGAAGAAGAAAATAGTGTTTTATCAAAATAACTAAAAGGGACGTGTCGTTGTGTTGTTGTGTCTGCTATGTCAACAGTATTATTAATAAACACATGTCGGCTCTGGTTGTCCTGGTGTCTCTCAGCTGGTCGGGGATCAGTCTCCAGTGATCAGACCTGGTCTGCTGTCTGGCTGTTGAGTCCCAGAGCCTGAACCACGTCCAGAGTGAGTCCACTCTTCAGAGTCCGCCTCACTGAAACACACAAAATCATTATTATAACACATTAAACAACTTGTGCTCCTGTCCTGCAGGTCTCCAGGGTCCATCTGGACCAGATCTCTAGGGTTCATAGTTATGTGTATCTGCTCTCAGAGGATTTAATGAGGATGTACAAACATGATGTGAGATACGAGTCTGTTGTGGACACAGAGCTGCTGTGGACTCTGGACACAGAGTCGGAACCTGTTAAACCAGAGACTTAGAGACAGAAACATTCAGATTCAGTCTGAACCAGATCCAAATTAGTTCTCACTTGACTTCCTGTTCAGACGGGACCGCTTTCGGGCTTTAGGGCTGGAGGGTCTGTCCGATGGGTTCTGGGTGACCGACTTGACGAGTCGGTCCATGATCTCGTCCGTGGCGTCGTCAGCAGAGCCAATGCCTTCTTCTTTGGCTCGAAACATCTGGGACGGACTCACCCTCCCAGGACCTGAGGATCAGAGCTACAATCAAAATCTGAGCCAGAACCAGAACAACAGTCTGGTGAGGACCAGTTGTGCTCCGGTAACATCCTGATCCAGGAGGTCCAGTTTATCAGACACTAATCCTTGCAAAGCTTTATTGAACTTAATATCTGCCCAATCAGAACCGCTGCCCTCGCAGCCATTCAAAACAGCTATGCTCATGTCCTCAGTCAGTCTAATGTTCATGTTTATGAGGCGGAAACTGAGGATGTCATGTAGAGAACATGTGAGAAGGACATGAGGAGGTTCAGTCTGTTGTTTAACACTAATACATGGAGAGGACAACGTCTGTAAACAGACTTTGGAGACGTGTTTACTGAGACTGTGTTGAGGAACCAGGTAATGGTCCTGGAGAAAGAACGTGGACTTACTGCGGACGACTCTGGACCGTCTCAGGCCTTTCTGGTCTATCATCAGACTGTCGGTGCTGATAAGCAGGTTCTTCATGTTCTCATGCTCCTCTTCCTGACATGGACCCGCCTCTCCTGAGACAGGGGAGGAGCCATCCTCGCCAGGCACCGCCCCCAAAAACTTCTCCGTCTGAGAAGTGGACAAGAGGATAGAGGAGTACCCTCTACGTGTTGGACTTGTACCCCCTACGTGTTGGACCTTTACACCATCCCTCTAGACGTTGGACTAGTACCCCCTACGCGTTGGACCTTTACACCATCCCTCTAGACGTTGGACTAGTACCCCCTACGCGTTGGACTAGAACCCCTTACCCATTGGACTAGTACCCTCTACGCGTTGGACTAGTACCATTTATCCATTGGACTAGTGCCCTCTATGGATTGGACTAGTACCGTCTATCCGTTAGACTAGTATCTTCGGTTGGACTTGTACAGCACGGAGGAGGTGCCAAGAGGTGCTGAGGTACATTTTCCACAAAGGTCCAGGGCGTTACCTCAGTGATCATCTTGCCGTGTGTCTTGGTCCTCTCTCTGTGAGCGGCCCGTTTCTGTTTGAGGGTCAGGACCCGCTCCCTGGTGGTGCGGTACTCCAGAGAGAACTCGCTGATGATCCGGCAGAAGCTGGTCACTTTGATGTCCCTCACGGAAGAGGAGGGCTGGCCCAGGAACAGCAAGAATGAGTGGAACCTGGACGAGAAGCGGCAGAAAGGTTCTGTCGGTGGTTCTGAACCAGACACTGGAGACCTGCGTCTCTCAGGTGTCTCCGCATCTCACCTGTTGATGACCCTCCTGTGGACCACCTTGAGGATGAGGATCCTCTGTGTACAGTCCTTAAGGAACTCCGTCAGCTTGTTCTTCAGCACCACCTTTGTCTCGTGTTTAGTCACCACCTTCAGGTTGTCCCATGATGCTTTGCAGCGTCTCTCCAGTTGCATCAGGTTCTCTGAGAGCAGGTCAAAGTCCACCTGGACGAGACGGAGACACTCAGAAGTAGTGATTCAGAAGTTCTCAGTGAATACAATCAGAACAATGACACGTGTTGGAGATCAATAACGAAGAGGACACAGTACTTTAGCTGAGCGGGTGATGGCTGGGACCTCCGAATACACGTCCGAGGATTCTGGGTAATTTTCGAGCAGCAGGCTGCAGGTGTGGTGCAGCAGGGATTGACGATGGACGGTGTCCTTCACCTCCACCACCTTCTCCAGGTAACCCAGCTCAAAGCCTTTAGCCTAAACACAGACACACTGATTTGTAATCTGTGTTTGGACGAACAACAGGTCCTTTGAGGCCGCTCAAGCGATCGGTTCCTGATAACTACAGATCAGATTTCATTTCTCACACAAACAGAAGGGGAGGACACGCCGTCTGTCCTTCACATGTTAACTGAACCCTAGAGGACAATGTGAAGTCGTCAAAAGGATTCTAATTGTACTATTAGGTTAAAGAAAGAAAACCCAACAATGAAATAACTTGAAACTGACAAGAGTAGTAATTCATATTTATTTGCATTTGAATTGTAGTTCAAATGCCAAATTATTTAAAGAAACAGAATGGTAACCCATGATGGCTCAAACAGGTCTGATGTACCTTGGAGCTCACCCCTACCCTCTTTGGAAGTTGTTTGCATTATACGTCACTTTCACTCTTTCTCCACGTCCTGAGAGGTTGTCTACAGTGCGGTGGACCTTACACCTTTGAACCATATGAGGACCTGTGTTCCCAGGAGCATCAAGCTGCTGGAGATGTCTTATAGGCCTAGACTTGCATCGTGCTGAGATAACTCGTAGCTTTCTGTGGTGCATGTTCAGTGTGGTCCTCATTATACCACAGGGACTACTTTTCACCCTTTAAAAGGGCAGAGTGACACCTGTGCTGCTAATTAGAGAACACGCCTTCGATGCCAGTGGTCAAATTATTTTTAATCTTTTCTAGGGTTGCAGTTCAGTTTTGTCCAGGCCTTTTTCATTATTTAATTTGTTTGTCATACCTTTGAACAAAATGATACAGCATGTCTCTCACTAGTTATTTTTTCATACATTTTGATTTAGTATTACTTATGTCAGTTATTTCAGTGGCTTCTGTTGGTTTTTCTTTCTTTAACGAAAGGGTACCAACAGTTTTGTCTACTCGTGTATGTATCGTAACAGGGTTCATCCTCACGTTTGAGCTGTTGAGGAAGTTCCCGATGGCGAGCAGCGTGGCTAGGATCCTCCGGAAGGTCTGATTGGACGAGAGCTGCTCCATGCCCAGCTTCAGGTCAAACAGGGGCTCAGCGATCTCCTGCAGGGACAGACCCAAGTCTCAGGAAACACCACTCCCTGATTTGTCAGACCTAGAGGGCCTCTGTGTTACTTAGGATGAGACTGGACCGGGTCAGATCCATCTCATGGACCTCACCTTCTCCAGAGCCTCATAGTTCAGTTTAAAGGCCCAGAGCTGCAGGCGGGGGGCCAGGGCACTGATGGAGGCCAGGCTCAGCAGGAACTGCTCCGCTGTCCCCAGAGGGACCTCAGGATTGGCCAGCTGAGCGTCCTGGATCTTTTGCTTCTCCTCCTCTGTGGGGGTCATGGTCAGGATCTTCTGCTCAGGATAGAAAGGGGGGGGGAAGGTGAGGTGCAACTGTAGGTTTACTTGAACTCCGTCCATTAACAAGAAGGGAAAAAGTTATGAACTTTTCTAATTAATAACGTTACAAAAGAACAAAAACACTTTGTGCTCTGGTGTGATTACAAACTATACATTTAATGTATAGTTTGTAATTTGTAAGCCAAATATATGTATAATGTAGAAAGCAGCATCGCGCTGAAGGAGAACGATATTTAGTACTATCTTACAAAGGTTACAGGTTACAGTTAAAATAGCTTCCTATGCAAGAAACAAAGTCTGTGCATACAAGTTAATTAATGTATTCATTGTTCTGTTTATTAATGCCTTTATTGATTGATGTCCTCTGGTTTAAGATTAAAACATTACTTTTAGCTAAAAGTTCTGGGCTTAACAGATTTATTTTGAATTTCATTTGAGCGTAAAATGTTCTTCTCTCAGCCTGAAATACATTGAGCGGTGGAGGAGAGGAAGTTCTCCCTTAGACCCGACAGTCTCCTTTCAGAGACCGCTTGGTTCAGCCTAGGTCTTCCGAGGACTCAGCAAACGTAGACCAGAAGGCCAGGTCCTCCTGAAGATGCAGCACACCAAAGGAGACACAGCTAGTGAGAGACAGGAAGTACTCCTTACCTCTATACCCTCCTTGCTGATGGCATATTCGTCAAAGTTGAGGATGGCGGTCTTGATGACGTGGACGGCCGGTAACACAGTCATACCGATGTTGATGGCGTTGCTCCTCTTTGAGTCCAGAACCAGAATCTCAGACCTCTTTGTCTCAGGTCCTTTCTGCTGGGACAAGTTACCAGATCTATGAAGCAGGTCTATGATGTTAAATAAGAGACGTAGGGTTAGAGATAAGTTGAGGGGTGGGGGAGCCGGGGGGAGACATCTGTAGAAAAAGAAGAATGCTCTGCTTCGCAGCCACACTGAACTCATTCATTTAGCTTTTCTTATCATTAATGAATGAGGAATTGTTCCTTTTACATCGAAACGGCCTTCAGTAAAGCTTTGCATTATTTCTATATGTATTTGTCTGTGCTAAGAAATCTGCTCGGTGTTTCCCACAACACCGCCCCCTCAGCTGAAACGCCCCCGTTACCTTGGCAACGGGCATCTCCTTGGCCTTGGACTCAAACAGGTGTTCAAGTCGGGTGGTGTCCACGGAGACTTTGTCCAGTGATGCCCACACCGTCCCCCGACCGAAGCAACCCCGCTGAGGCCCGTCGGCCTGCTTCAGCTCCCTCCAGAACAACTTCACCGTCTTCTTCTTCTGAGAGGACGCAGCTGAGAGGGGAGAGGCAGGGGGGGGTGGATCCCCCGGTAGAGGAGGAGGAGGAGGAGCACCTAGGCCCGGTGGAGGAGGAGGAGGAGGAGGAGCACCTAGGCCCGGTGGAGGAGGAGGAGGAGGAGGAACACCTAGGCCCGGTGGAGGAGGAGGAGGAGGAGGAACACCTAGGCCCGGTGGAGGAGGAGGAGGAGGAGGAACACCTAGGCCCGGTGGAGGAGGAGGAGGAGGAGGAACACCTAGGCCCGGTGGAGGAGGAGGAGGAGGAGGAGGAGGAGGAGGAGGAGGAGGAGGAACACCTAGGCCCAGTGGAGGAGGAGGAGGAGGAGGGACCCCACAGAAGCAGGAGGTGGACGAGGACAAGGAGTCCATGTCCAGGACATCAATGTCCTCTTCATCCAGCAGGTCGGAGAAATCCAGGTCTTTGATGCGCAAGGCGGCGGCGTTGGGCTGCAGCTGGTCCCAGGCATCGGGCGGGCCTCCGGGACCCAGGGGGGGGATCGGGGTCATCTCCAGACGGCGGGTGTTGCTCTCCAGGTCCACGCTGCTCTGCTGACGAAGGTGACGGGTCTGATGAAGGAGAACAGAGACGCAGTGAGGTCAACGGGAAGCAGCCAGAGACGCAGTGAGGTCAACAAGAATCAGCCAGAGACGCAGTGAGGTCAACGGGAAGCAGCCAGAGACGCAGTGAGGTCAACGGGAAGCAACCAGAGACGCAGTGAGGTCAACGAGAAGCAGCAAGAGACGCAGTGAGGTCAACGAGAAGCAGCAAGAGACACAGTGAGGTCAACGAGAAGCAGCCAGAGACACAGTGAGGTCAACGAGAAGCAGCAAGAGACGCAGTGAGGTCAACGAGAAGCAGCCAGAGACGCAGTGAGGTCAACGAGAAGCAGCAAGAGACGCAGTGAGGTCAACGGGAAGCAGCCAGAGACGCAGTGAGGTCAACGAGAAGCAGCCAGAGACGCAGTGAGGTCAACGAGAAGCAGCAAGAGACACAGTGAGGTCAACGAGAAGCAGCAAGAGACGCAGTGAGGTCAACGAGAAGCAGCCAGAGACACAGTGAGGTCAACGAGAAGCAGCAAGAGACGCAGTGAGGTCAACGAGAAGCAGCCAGAGACACAGTGAGGTCAACGGGAAGCAACCAGAGACGCAGTGAGGTCAACGAGAAGCAGCCAGGGACGCAGTGAGGTCAACGAGAAGCAGCAAGAGACACAGTGAGGTCAACGAGAAGCAGCAAGAGACGCAGTGAGGTCAACGAGAAGCAGCCAGAGACGCAGTGAGGTCAACGGGAAGCAACCAGAGACGCAGTGAGGTCAATGAGAAGCAGCCAGGGACGCAGTGAGGTCAACGAGAAGCAGCAAGAGACACAGTGAGGTCAACGAGAAGCAGCCAGAGACACAGTGAGGTCAACGAGAAGCAGCCAGAGACGCAGTGAGGTCAACGAGAAGCAGCCAGAGACGCAGTGAGGTCAACGAGAAGCAGCCAGAGACGCAGTGAGGTCAACGAGAAGCAGCCAGAGACGCAGTGAGGTCAACGAGAAGCAGCAAGAGACACAGTGAGGTCAACGAGAAGCAGCAAGAGACGCAGTGAGGTCAACGAGAAGCAGCCAGAGACGCAGTGAGGTCAACGAGAAGCAGCCAGAGACGCAGTGAGGTCAACGAGAAGCAGCAAGAGACACAGTGAGGTCAACGAGAAGCAGCAAGAGACGCAGTGAGGTCAACGAGAAGCAGCCAGAGACACAGTGAGGTCAACGAGAAGCAGCAAGAGACACAGTGAGGTCAATGAGAAGCAGCCAGAGACACAGTGAGGTCAACGGGAAGCAGCAAGAGACGCAGTGAGGTCAACGAGAAGCAGCCAGAGACATTCGGACCTGTTGTTCTTCTGCCAGGCGGGCCAGTGCTGCCTGGGCGGAGCCTTCCAGCCCTTCTAGCTCCGCCCTGCGCGATGCTCTGCTCTCATTGGGCGGCTCCACTGAGCGCGTAGTGAAGTTGGAGAGACGCTCCAACACACGACCACGTCCTCCCAGATCTCCACCTGAGAGGAAACAGCAACACACGAGGCCTGGATAATCATAAGCTCTTTCAGGGAGTCACGGTCTCGTCCTGTTTGAGGAGTCAGAGGTCAGAGGGCAAAGCAGGAACCAGACACAGGTCTGATGAGAGTTAGAGAAACACCACTCATGCTTTGTTCCTTATGTTTACATTGATGTTAGGAGACACACATTGGATGTTGTGGTGGGAGGACCTGGTCCTCCTCAACGCCAGTTTAGAGCCAATAGAAATCTTTTCTTCTACATCCAACAAGTACAAAACGTTCTTCCTGATGTGAGTCCCCTTAAAGGCATTCTGTAAACATAGTTTTACCCCACTGCCAATACTGCATCCATGTACTGTGTGTAGTGTGCTGCAGACCAGGCTCACCGGGCAGGAAGTGAGCTTCTTCTTCGGTGGTGTTGGGAGCAGCAGCGGCGCTCAGAGGTCCTGAGCTGGACGTCTTGTCCAACAGAAGCTTCTGGTCGGTGGACAGAGTGCTGCTCTGCTGTTGGAACGTAGATGCTGCAAAAATGTAATCGCATTAGTAATAATATATAATTAGTAATAACATAATAACGGGCTTTAAAGCCTTTAAAGTCGGTAAATGAAGAATTTTATCAAAATAATTTACTTTGATTCTTGTAACTGCAAATAAAAAAAACATTCACATAGGTTTTATATAGTGTCAATGTATTACTACTAAAGTATTAATAGTACTTCAACAAGTACTTGTCATCCAGTATTCAATCACTATATATAGTACTAATACAGTACTTATAATAGCACCTATTAGTATTCATGTAGTACGAGTATAGTGTAGTTTAGGACAGCAGTGACCTTTGACCTCCAGTAGGAGACGCTTCATCACCACAGATGATGCCTCTTGTGTTTGACACATTGGAGCTGAGCAGAGACAAAACTGAACATGCGCTGAGCATTGTGGGTAACAGAAGTCTCACCCCGACCCTTCTGGGAGTCAGAGTTTCTGTTCGTGTCCAAACTGCTTGAGGTGAGACTACAGAGGACAAGAGGAGACGTAAAAGCCTGAATATGAAGGCTTTGTCCACTTTGTCCCGTTTACAACGGAGGGGATTTTCGGGCTCTTTTCTCATTAAATGACATCATTTATAATGTTTTACTGTCAACTTTGCTTGGATGGCAACTTAATATGTTCTGAATAAATGAACAGACATGGTGTGATTCCATCTGCGGGCCGTACTCTGAGGAGGTCGCTCTCCGACCGGGACGCTGCCGCCCTCCTCCCCAGGGGTGATGTCATCAGACGAGGACAGCCTGGACTGGCTGAGGTGTTTGCTTCTTCTCTTCTTCTCCCACTGAGTGGCTGCTAAGGTGCGCAAGAAGGGTTTTCTGTAGAGGGGGGGGGGGCAGTGTGAGACAGAGACAACATGGTCGACACCCTCAGAAGCTCCTTCACATGCAGCTTCATCACAGTTCATTGGATTAACGAGATATTCCTGCCAACATGTCCTCATGTCAGAAGTCTCATTTAAATGTTCTTGCGGTTAGATTAACCCTAAAAAAGACAGAGGACAACTTAAAAAACGCTTTTAAATGATTCTTCGAGGGGGACCAATAAAACACAGACAGGAAGTTGGACGTGTTGACGGACAGAGCGTCAGGTTGATGAGTCATGACGGACATGAAGAATCACACCTTTATGTACAGCTTCATTTCTTCTATGCTTCAAACAATCAGAACAATTAGACCGCACCCATCAATCAGGAACTAAGAGGACCACACCCCCCCCCCCCCCCACACACACACACACACACAAGCAGAACAGCCAGTCTGTCCACCCTCCAGCTCCCAGCATGCAGTGGGGCAGCAGCTCTACTTACTCAAACCTCCTCAGAACTGGCTTGTCTGGATTTACATTAGAGTCATCTGAGCTGCAGAGACACACACACACACACACACACACACACAAGAGGACACACACACGTTGATACAGAGTTTAGGAACAGATCTCACAGAAGTGAGAGAAACCTTTTACTGAAACAAAAAGGTGTAAACTTGAGTTTAAATGTCACTGTATTGATTATTCTCTTATTGTGTGTGAGAGGAGGGACACCAACACGCTGCTCAGCACCAATCAATCAATCAATCAATAAGGTCTAGAGAATAAAACAAGATGGGAGGTGAAGGATCGCCACTGATCTATAAAACGTGCGCAGTGATATGAACGCTCAGGTGGATGTAAACAGGCACATGATGGATCGATAAAGTAGACCCTCACTCAGAACGCTGGATTTCATCTACTCGTCTTATAATAACCATTAAAGAACTATTAAACTACATCCAATAGCTCATGGGAGAACCATTAAAGGGCCATCAAATAACCATAAATGAACTATTAAAGAGGAAGATGAATAATGAGGAAGGAATATTGCATCAAAATAAGGAGAAAGAAGGAAGAAGAGAAAGGAGGAGAGAGAGAGGAAGGAAGAGAAGGCACAAAGAGGAGCACGAGGAGGCGTGTACTTACCAGAAGAGGGAGTCAGCCTCCCAAGAGCTGGGGGAGGAAGGAAGGAGGGAGGAAGGAAGGAGGGAGGAAGGAAGGAAGGAGAGACTCAATGGAGGAGGCAGAAGAGGAAATCTTTATGTCATTTATGTTATGATGGAGTTTAGATTATTCCAACCAAAAACAAACTGGAAAAGATCCAATGATTAAACAATAGTAAACGTCCTCCAGAAATAATTATAATACTTGTATTCCAGTTTAACTGGACTAACTGTTTTTCATCAGTGAATACAAGAAACCGATTTAAACATAGCTACGTCACCATGGTGACCACACACACACACACACACACACACACACACACTCTCTCTCTCTCTCTAAACTCCGACCTGATGCTGAGGGGCTGCTGGTTCAACTTCTCCTGGGGAGGCAAGTCTGAGGAAGAGCTGCAACACTCCGCACCCCATCTTGACAGAAAAAAACAGAAATGTAGAAAAAAGTATTAAAAAAGAAAACCTGACATCACATAAGTGTCATAATTATTCAGACCCTTTGCCCCTTAGAGCTGGTACAGCCATGAGTCTTCTTGGGAATGAAGACCTGGATTTGGGGATCCTCTGCCACCCTTCCTTGTGGACCCTCTCCAGTCGGTGAACGTTTTCAGGTCATTTGGGTTCAGGTGGGGGCTCTGGCTGGGCCAGTGGACGATGCTCTGAGTTGTTCCGAAGCCACTCCTTTGTTATTTTCGTGTCGGGTCATGGTCCTGCTGGAAGATGACCCGTCACCCCAGTCAGGGAAGCAGAGCGCTCTGGAGCAGCTGTTCATCCAGGTTGTCTCTGTACATTGCTGCATTCGTCTTTCCCTCCATCCTGACTAGTCTCCCAGTTCCTCCTGCTGAAAAACATCCCACAGCGGGATGCTGTCCCCCCCCAAGCTTCACTGTCGGGACGGTGTTGCCCGGTGAAGTCCCCTCCCTGATAAAGGCCCCGATCGCTCAGTGAGGCTGGACGGCCGACCTTAGGAAGAGTCCTGGTGGTTCCAAACGTCTTCAATTTCCAGATGATGGAGGCCATCGTGCTCGTTGGGACCTTCAACGCTGCAGAAATGTTTCTGTAGCTTCATCAGATCTGTACCTCAATAGGATTCTGTCTCAGAGGTCTACGGATAGTCCTCAGACTTCATGGCCTGGTTTGTACCTGTGGGACCTGATATAGAAGGGGTGTGTCTTTCTACATCATGACCAATCAGCGGAATATAGCGGGATGGTTGTAGAAACATCTCAAGGATGATCAGTGGAAACAGGAGGTACCTGAGCTCAACGCGTCATGGCAAAGGCTGTGAATACTTATGTACACATTATCATTTTGTTCTTTAGTTTAAATACATTTCCAAAATGTTTTTTTCACTTTGTCATTATGGGGCGTTTTGAGGAACGAAATTAAGCTCAGCCAATGGTTCATGGAACTTACGAGCTGGTCGGGGGTCCAGATTCCTGCTCCGCAGTCACAGCGCCATTGGGGGGCGTGCGGGGGGGCAGCGGAGACCCTGTGTGGGATCCGGACAGACTTGAGGCGGGGCATCCAGGGTCAGAGTTCAGGGGGGACGATGATGCGCTGCCTGCTAACCCCACAGTGGGGCTGAGGAAGGAGAAGGTGGGGGGAGTGGGGGTGGTGGAAGGGGATGGGGTGGGGGATGGGGTGGGGAGGACGACGGGGGGGGTGGGGGCGGTGGAGGGGGGAGTGGAGGGAGTGGGGGGGGTGGAGAGGACAGCGGGGGGAGTGGGGGAGGTGGAGGGGGGAGTGGAGGGAGTGGGGGGGGTGGAGAGGACAGCGGGGGCGGTGGAAGGGGATGGGGTGGGGGAGGTGTAGGGGGATGGGGTGGGGAGGACGACGGGGGGGGTGGGGGAGGTGGTGGGGGAGGGCGATGGGCCAGGCGAGGACGACGAGCGGCCCGGGAGGTTCTGACTGGACAGGCAGCGACTCCTCCGTCCCTCCTGCTCGCTGGTGGCCACCTTTCTTCTCTCCTTGCGGGGGTGAGGGGAGGAGTCATCCAGCTCCTCGTCCTCGTGCTTCAGAGAGATCTGCAACAGAAAGACGGGGACAGACAGGTGGAGACGTAAACATAAATCAACAATAAAGATGTCAACAAACTCTAAATGTGTTGTTGTTGCCTCGTAGGTGGTGAACTGGGCCCTGAGGTCTGGTTGTGTGTCTGCGCTGCTCATGTGTCGGTGGATGATGGTCTCCAGACCCAACTGCTCCAGACTGTCCGTCACATCGTAGAAAGAGTCCTGGTCAGGGAGCACGGAGAGGGTCTGACCCCCCCCCCCCACACACACACACACACACACACACACACACACGTAGATTAAACAATTTATACTGACTGTTTGTTTAAATGAAAGACTGTTTACATAGAATGTTTACATGGATGACTGTTTGTTTACATGGTAGACTGTTTGTTTACATAGTATGTTTACGCGGTAGACTGTTTGTTTACATGGTAGACTGTTTGTTTACGCGGTAGACTGTTTGTTTACACAGTTTGTTTACATGGTAGACTGTTTGTTTACATGGTAGACTGTTTGTTTACATGGTAGACTGTTTGTTTACACAGTTTGTTTACACAGTTTGTTTACATGGTAGACTGTTTGTTTACATAGTTTGTTTACATGGTAGACTGTTTGTTTACACTATGTTTACCTTGTTGATGAGCGTCATGGTAAACATAAGGAGCTCTGTGTCAGAACCGTTTCTCTCCTCCAGCACCTCCATCAGGTAACTCCACGGTTTCATTCCTGCGTGCGGGCACACACACACACACACACAATAAGTACACACACACACAGACACACACACACACACACACACAATAAGTGCATACACACACACACACACACACACACAGACAATAAGTACATACACACACACACACAATAAGTACATACACACTCACACACACACACACACACACACACACAGACAATAAGTACATACACACACACACACAATAAGTACATACACACTCACACACACACACTGCAGGGGTCAGATTGTGCGCGCTCACCTCTGTGTGTGTCCACAGCGTTCACAGCCTCGATGAGTCGGGGACCGTTTGTCTCTGAATACTCAACAAAGACAATGAGGAGCTTCAGGGAGGTCTTCACCACCAGACGAGACTGAGGAGAGGAAAGGAGACAAGGAGAGGAGACGGGAGGAAGGGAGCAGAGGAGAAGTGGGAGAGTGGACAAGGAGACGGTGTGTGCTTGTGTGTCTTTGTACGTCTCCCTGCACATGTCTCCCTATGGGTTTCCCTGCACGTCCACCAGGTGGCGTCTCTGCTCTGATAAACTGACTCTCGCTCTACTTCCTGTCCTCTGAACTGGGTCATGTGACCGTTCTGGTGAGAGATCAATAACTGATATCAGTTGACACATGTTTTGTGATGAAATCAATAAAGAAGCTTCTAGAACTTCAGTGTTTCAAAGTGTCACATGACTGTTTGACTAAATCAACCAACCAACCCATCGATCCGAAGGACTCACCAGACTTCCTGTCAGAGCGTAGAGCCAGCGGATCGTCTCCGTGTGGTGGATCACTCCATTCATACCATCCACGAACAGCATGATCTGACTGAGGGCTGAGGGACACACAGGGGGACAGACACACAGGGGGACATCAGAGTCGGACTCCACTGGCTGTGGCTCCTGATCTCAGACCTGAGCTTGACGAGTCTGCTTCTCAGGTGAAGAGCATTCTGCTGGAAGACGGAGCTTCTAAAGCGGACAGTCTCACCTCTCAGGATGTAGTTCTGGTAGTTGTGGTCCGCTTCCGCTCCGACTTTGACAAAACAAGTCAAACCTTCAGAGGCCACGAACTCTGGAACCAGGTCTTTATCATCCTGAAGGTGGGAGCAGAGGAGAAGGTCACAGCAGGTCCACCAAGGGGACCTAAAGCTTCTACCAGAGGACCCTCACCTGGAAGAGCTGCTTGAGGGAGAACAGGGCCCGTCGGAGTTCTGGACCCTGGGAGTTATACAGCTTCTCTGAAACAAAGAGGAAGTCACCTCACATGTCTACTCAAGAAGGTCTCCTTCTCTGAGCCGCAACCAAAGATGGATTCCGCCTTAGAGGCCCAAATTCAACTGTATTTCTGTACTAGTCATAAGAACCAAAGACTGGACCAAGATTGGTTATTAGAGTATTAGTGCTTTTCAGTAAGTGAACCAGTCCCGTCCGGTGAAACTCTCAGATCCCGTCCTCCAGTAGACCACCAGAGGCTCCAGGAGCTGAAGAAGGGGGGAGGGAGGTTCTCCAGAAAGGAATGAAACCGTTTCCTGTTTGGTTCTTATCAGAGGTCGTGACCCCTGATTCATTCTGCTCTTCAGAGGAAACACACAGTGTACTCGCCGAGGAGCTGAAGAACAAACAAGTTCTTCACGATCACAAAAAGGAGAGGGAACCCAAAATGAGTGAAACACCTCAGGCTGCTCCTACAATGCAAGAAGAAATAGGAGAAGAAAAGAGGATTCAACACAAGAAATAGTGGATGAACAAAAAAACTGAACAGAAAGTGACACGCAAACACCAGCAGCACATCAAGAGAGTATCAGTGGTCCTCCTCTTCAGGTCACTGGGTTAGCATGGTCTTCCTCCCTTAGCTTCTCCGTGTTTTAGCACCAAGAAAACAACTTTGTTAGTGAAGGAATTCAGAGACGTTTTTCATCTCTCTGGTTCTGACAGGAAGTGCATAAACAAACATTTAAATAGTTCATGAGAAGATTATTTAGATCTAAATCAAAACAAGAGCAAACGTAAACACACACACACAAGCGCCCCCCCCCCCCCCCCCCCCGTACGGATCGGCAGTGGCCCACGTTCGGTCAAAGTGGGCAAAGAACCTGGGAGGAGTTTGTCTGCTGTGAGATTGCAGCTGATGGAGGTCACTCACGCTGTGGGGTGATGACCACGCAGTGACATCGTGGGACTAACACAAGGAATATCTCATATACGTCCCGTTCTAAACACCAGCCCTTATTGGCAAAGATCTCCAGCAGGACAACAACGTCAGAGAAGGTCCCAGACGATGAGGCAGAAGGAGCAAATGTTGTGGTCCACGTCATCACGGACCAGATGGAACCACAGAAACCTTCAGGAGGTTTAGATGATTCATTGATCCTGCAGTTATTACATAATACTGATTATTAAGAGACACATTAATGGTGAGGGTTTATAGTGTCAAGGGGCTACAGATGGAATCTGGTAGAGTTCATCAACTGGTGCCATTTAGGTTTTAACTCTACATGGTTTCTTTAAAATAAATATGTATTTATTTGAGTAAACTGCTGAATACAGTACTTTTACTAGTATTTGTACACTAAAGCTATTCATATTTCTACTGCAGACACATTTTGGGGACTTCGTCCACTGGTTTCAGGACAGATCAGGCTGAAGTTCTGAGTTATTTAAAGTGGGAACTCATTTCATTTTGTCATTTAAAAGACCTTCTGAGGGCAAAACACCCTGAAGCTGGACCATCAACCTCTGTCTGTCCACAGGGGAATGCTACCAGTAAAGTAATATGAGGGACATATGATTTATGGCTGAGAGTCTTTGTGTGTTGGTTCACTGGTACACTACCAGCAGACAGAAGGTCTCAGAAACACTTATGATGAGGTTGTGAAGAACCTGCTCTCAGGAGCACGAGGACGGACTGTCCAAACATCTCACAGGAGGACGAGGCATGTCTCACCTGAATCAGAGAGGTGAGACCGAGGACTGCAGCATAAAACTGATCTGGGATTTTATTTCTGGACTTCACTTAACTGGGGACCTCCGGCAGGACCAGAGAACCCCGGCCTGTGGTACGAGTCCTGTGTGAGCAGCGTAGGTTTAATTGTCCGCTGTGGTCCAGGAGTCTGTGGTGACGGTTTCACTTCACGTCCAAACCAGAGACATTTAGTGAGGCGTCTCAGGTTTCATGCACACATTGAAAATGAATTTAAAAACACACAAACCCAGAGGACATGTTCCTTTGTCTTCAGCATTTGAGCTCAACTATTTACATTAATGTAATATATCCAAACCACAGACCCAGTTTCTTTGAATGGAAATGTTTCTGCTGCATCATCAGAGACACGTCCACACATTTGGGATCTTTGGAAATTTTAAGATCAAGACATTTGAATGGCTCCATGGGACAAACGGAGCATTGACTTAAATGTATTCTGTTCTATCCACAACAAACTGACAGACATTAAAGAGGACGGGATACCCGCACACCCCCCCCTACAAACACCGTCTGTCCCTGAGAGGACACACCGGCTGCTGGTCTGTCCCTAAATACTTGACCACAGTCCACAAGTTCAGTGATTCATATCTAAAAATAAAACGTGACAGCAGAAAGTTTCCCTTGAGATTCTTTAGATCAGATAAATACAAGAAGACTAACATCTCTTCACAGATGCATCGATATGATGGAAAGAATTATATTTATGACACCTTTATTGTAAAATGTAGTCTTTAGATTTATGTTTACTGAGGAAAGACATGTTTAAACTCCTTCAATGGCTGTAATATAAAAACTAGTCAACACAGACGTGTGTATTATACCATAAACGGTCCCTGTTCATGTGACTGCTGCATTCAGAGATTAATGCCTTTCACAGTACGAATTATAACGGATTTTCACTTATTTTATTTACATATTTATTTTAAAAAGATTTTTTTGACCCAACAGATTTGTCATTTTTTTCAAAATATTTTCTTTCCTATATATTTCAAAAGAAATTCCAAAATATTTTGACTTGTTTTTCCAAAACCTGTTTTGACCCAATATTGTTTTACGTGTTTTGACTCTTTCCCCCTAAATATTTTTTGACATAATATATTTCAACTTTTTTCTTTAGTTCTTTTATAATATTTAACATATTAATACATCAATTAAATGACAATATCAACACGCATTATATCAAATATAATGAATAAATATCCTAAAACGACATTAATGACAGTTGGCCTTTTTTTTCATTCCTAAGTAGCTGTTGTTCACGAGTTGTGACTGATCCCCTGAACGCACCGTGAGAACAAAGGCATGAACCAACATGACTAATCACAGAAAGGAATCGGTTCTTCTGCTGTGACCTTCACCACAGCACAAGAACCTGGAGACAGGAGGGAGGACAGCAGAGTCGGGTCTCTGCTTCACACAGAAGCTCGAGGCCTCTCTCAGAACTCACAAATGGCTTTAAAGAGGAAGCGGCTGGGAAATCCCCTCTGGTGCCGGAAAGGCGAGGTCATGCCAGGGGGGGAGGAGGGAGGGTAGGAAGGAGCACAAAGAAGGAGGGAGGCAGGAAGGAAGACGGAAGGATCCGACCAGCACTCTACTGCGGTATCTCCTCCTCCACCTCCTCTTCTCACCTCCCTCCTCCTGCTGCTCATCCTCGTCTCCTCCTCTCTGTACTTCTGGGTCTGTTCCCTCTTGGATGAATGCACTTCTTGTAAATAAAAGAGGTAAATGTAATGTAACTAATGAACCTCTGCTGGTTAGCTCTTAACGTTACTAGCTCCTCCTCCTGTGGATCATAGCACCCATTGGTTGTTTGCAATGT